>NC_142804.1:29425687-29666025 GCF_049724085.1 Artemia sp. Qi Xiang Cuo | reverse complement strand
CAGAGAGGATAATGCTCAAAGAGAAGGCTAGTCTAAAACTTCTAGTTGACGACGAAGGGAAACTTCATGCTTATAGTCCTGGTAATACATTACCTCTTGATAAACCATATCGTAATCTTTCAGGCATTAGCATTTAAAAGAATACAGAAGAAGATAGGCCGACTCCTCTATCAATATAATAAACCATATCATATACAGATGTCAAAACTGCGAACTTTGCAAAAATAATGTCGTAATAGACAATGAAACTGCAAGTAAAATAGAAAAACACTAGCAACCATTATTAGCATGGAATTTAAAAGTGATTTGATGAGAAAAAAACACTCTGCAAACGTCAGTAGCACCATCATGGAAAAGGTGAAGGTGAAGTATTCCAATAAAGCCTGCCCACATAATAAAGTTATCTTAGCATTGAATGCTAGCAAAGAGAAATATTTGAATTATGAAACAAGTGTTAATGACGATCTTATTGGAAATGAATGCGTGTGCTGTCATGACACTTAGGAGTTAAATTCCTTTGAATTACCCAATAATTTTTACTGTCAAAATGTTGGATATGCAAGAGTGTCATTTCCAGAGATGATAGTGCTCAAAGAGAATGCTAGTCTAAAACTTCTAGTTGACAACGAAGGTCAACTTCTTGCTTCTGCTTGTGGTAATAAATTACCTGTTGAAAGATCCTATCATCATCTTTTAGGTATTACCATTCAAAAGAACACAAGAAGAAGAAGACATACATATCGTTTTAACAATATCATAAGTCATATTATATCCAAGTTTCAAAACTGTGAGCTATGCAAAAATAATGTCGTAATAGACAATGAAACTGCAAGGAAAACAAAAAGAGCATTGACAGGTAATATATACAAGGAGATTAAAAATGAATGATGAAAAACAAAGCATCAGCAAACGTTACTGTTACCATCATGGGCTTACCAACAGATGCAGTTCATGAAGCTGGTATTATCAAGACTAAAATGTATGACTTGGTTACAAAATGGAAGTGTTGACATCTCATGAGAAAACACGATGAAGTATTTTATGAGTAGATTTAGGATGTTCATTTTTTATGACAATATTCAACACACAACTATTTCAATAAAAATATTTTGTTTCATTACTTTGTCTTGTTTCCACTATTTTTAGGGTAAGCTATCAACTCCGGAGGAAATTCAGAACCCAAGTATAACTTTTTCTATCTTCTACGCAAAAATTTGTTAGTCTTAAGAAAAACTTCTTTCTTAGAAGTAACAACGTTTTCCTTAATACTAATAGAGTTTTACTGAGGAAAAACTGTATTAGTATTAAGTGGCGTGAATTACTTGGAGTATCATAGTCTAGAAATGAAATATCAAGTTCCTGCTGTTCAAGTAAAAACAGTGTTTAAATTAGATTCATGAGCTTATTGTCGGTGGGAAAAGTTGAAAATGTCCAAGAGGAAGGATGAAGAAGTGTGGTAATAATGTGGCATTGTGGGGTGAATTTCGCTTGGAGTATCACTCTCTAGCAAAGAAATGGGCGACTTCTCAGCGTTCAAGTAAAAAAACACTGTTACATTTAAGTTCACTAGCTTATTTTTGGAGCGAAAGGGTTGGAGATGTCTTAGAGGGTGGATGGATGATACCATGTGGATGTCGGAGGCGGGCGGACTGGTGTGTAATGTGACAGCGGTGTGGAGTGTTTTGGAAGCTATTATGATGAACTTGGCTTGTGAAAACCAGGAATCAATGCTTTAAGTATAATTTTTTAGCAAGAAATACCTGAAAGATGTCTTGGGGGAGATGGAGCGATGTTGGTAGGGTGCTATAGAACAGTAATAGTGTGGCATTGTTGCCCGCGTTGCATTGAACTAGTACACTCTAGAGCTTAAAGATAAGACGGTAGGTATTAATTGAATTTTTCGGTACAGGGGGGTTGAAATCTAACATTCCTGTCTAAGAAACAATGCAATTCGTTAAAATTCTTTCAAAAATACCTATTAATATGCTTTAAATGTACCATGAATATCAGCCCTCTCAAAATGATTGTCAGGGGACGAAAGGCAGCCGTATATTGTCAGGATATTGTGAAATATTCATAAGTTTAACTTAAAGAACACGGGGTATTTTCCTTAAAAGTTCTTAATAGGGCATAAATTTCTATCTAATATCAGCGATATCCCCCTGGTATTGCATGCTAGGACGCCTAGGATGAAGCTATTTTGATGAACTTGGCTCGTGAAAACCAGGAATCAATGCTTTAAGTATAATTTTTAACAAGAAACGCCTGAAAGATGTCTTGGGGGAAATGTGGCGATGTCGGTGGGGTATAACAGAGCAGTAATAGTGTGGCATTGTTGCATGTGTTGCTTTGGACTAGTACACTCTAGAGCTTAAAGATAAGGTGGGGGTTATTAATTGAATTTTTCGGTAGAGGGGGACTGAAATCTAACATTCCTGTCTAAGAAACGATGCATTTCGTTAGAATTCTTTCAAAAATACCTATTAATATGGTTTAAATGTACCACGAATACCAACTCGTCGTCTCAAAATGATTGTAATAAATGAAATAATTTTAAAATTTTGATTACTAAATATCAGTATATG
This sequence comes from Artemia sp. Qi Xiang Cuo, assembly GCF_049724085.1. Taxonomy (NCBI): domain Eukaryota; kingdom Metazoa; phylum Arthropoda; class Branchiopoda; order Anostraca; family Artemiidae; genus Artemia; species Artemia sp. Qi Xiang Cuo. Next base: position 29,663,440 of record NC_142804.1, on the reverse strand, counting down.
TATATTAAACTAACAATGCACATTAATTTTTTCAGTTAAGTGTAAATTATGTTCTGGCCTTGGGAAGACATAGGGTATTTGAGCCCTCCTCAGGTTAATTTCTCCTCGTTTTGAGTTTGACCCGGTTATTTATTGTAATTTCTGTTCGTTCTGGGTTTCATTTATTTATCGATGCTGGTTTGTGGTAGTTTCCAACTTGGTAGATTATTTGATTTTATCTTACCTCATTTTTGGTTTAATGGAGTTCATTCCTTTTCTTTGAAAAACTTATTTTGTGGACAAAGTTTTTTTAATTAATTTTTGTTCGTTTTGCATTGACATAGTCTTTTCAGGAAAAAATAACACTTTAAATCTTTTCATTTTTTAAGACTTTTTAGTTTGGCTTGCCATTTGTATGCCGGAGAAAAATTTTCAGCATTTTTTAACAACATACACCATTTTAAAATTTGGTCACAAATAATAGTTTTTAATTTAGTTTCATACCTCCTCTAGTTGACCTGAAATAGAAAACTTGATACCATTCGCAAAAAAAAAAAAATGTGAGAGGGTTGTCATATTCAAAGACCTATTTTCCAGAACTTTCAACTACGTTAAACAAAACGGCTATCTCAAAATTTTGATTGGATGTGTTTGGGGAAATGATGGGCGTGAGAGGGGCGTTATTTGCTCTCAGATCACTTTGAACTATTAGATCCTTAAATCAAAATTTTGATTGGATGTGTTTGGATAAATGGTGGGCGTGAGAGGGGGGTTAGGTGCCCTCCAATCACTTCCGACTATTAAAAAGGGCTCAAGCCTTTTCAATTTCCAATAGCATGAGGCCTTTTTGAAGTTTCTACGACGATGTTTTCTATAAAAACCTTATTTGCCCCGGGGCATAACTTAACAACATTGCCCTGAGGGCTGTGAGGGGGTATTCATCCTCAAAGACATGATTTCCAGACTTTTCAACTATTTTGAACGAAATAACTATTTCAAAATTTTCATTAAATGTGTTTGGGGATATGGTGGGCGGGAGAGGGGGGTTAATGACATAATTTCCGGATTTTAACTATGTCGAACAAAATGGCTATGTAAAAATTTCGTCTGGATATGCTTGGGGAAATGGTGGGCGTGAGAGGGGTGGGATAAGTGCCCTCCAATGACTTCAGACTGTTATAAAGAGCACAAGCCCTTTCAATTTCGAATCGAATGAGCCGTTTTTGAAGTTTCTAAAGCCTCACTGTCTATAAAAAAAACCTTTTATGCCCCAAGGGCATAACTTAAAACCCCTACCCCGAGGGCTCTGAGGGGACTATCATCCTAAAAGACCTAATTTCTAAAACTTTTAACTAAGTTGAACAAAATGACAATCTAAAATTTTGATTGGATGTGTTTGGGGAAAAGGTGGGCGTGGAAGGGGTGTTAGTTGCCTTCCAATCACTTTTGACTATTAAAGGGGGTTAGTTGCTCTCAAATCACTTTCGACTATTAATAAGGGCACTAGCCCTTTGAATTTCCAATCGAATGATCCCTTTTTAAAGTTTGTATGACAAAGCTTTCAATAAAAAACCTTATGTGCCCCGCGGCATAAATTACAACCCTTATCCTAAGGGCTGTAGGGGGGTGTCATCCTCTAAGACCTAATTTCCAGAACTTTCAACTACGTTGAACAAAATGCCTGTCTCAAAATTTTGATTGGATGTGTTTGGGGAAATGATGGGTGGGAGAGGGGCGTTAGTCGCTCTCCAATCACTTTTAACTATTAAAAAACGCACTAGCCCTTTCAATTTCCAGTCAAATGAGCCCTTTTGAAGTTTCTACGACAATGCTTTCAATAAAAACCTTATATGCTCCCAGGGCATAACTTACAACCCTTGCCCTGAGGGTTAAGGAGGACTGTCATCCTCAAAGACCTAATTTCCAGAACTTTCTACTGCATTGAACAAAATGGCTATCTGAAAATTTTGATTGAATGTGTTTGGGGGAATGTTGGGCGTGAGAGGAAGGTTAGTTATCCTCCAATCACTTTCGACTATTACAAAGGGCACTGGATCTCTCAATTTCCAATTGAATGAGCCCTTTTTGAAGATTTTGCGATAACTCTATCTGTAAAAACCTTATATGCCCACAGGGCATAACTTACAACCTTTGTCCTGAGGACTCTAAGGGCTTTGTCATCCTTATATACATAATTTCCAGAACTTTCAACTACGTTGAACAAAAAGGCTATATCTAAACTTTGATTGGATGTTTTTGGGGAAATGTTGGGCGTGTGAGGGAGGTTAATTACTCTCCACTATCTTTAGACTATTAAAAAGTGCAATTTCAATTTCCAATCAAATGAGCCCTTTTTGAAATTTCTGCAACAACTTTCTATATAAGCTTTATATGTCCCCAGGGCATAACTCACCAAACTTGCATTGAGGGCTCTGAGGGGGTTATCATCCTAAAAGACCTAATTTCCAGAACTTTCAACTACGCTGAACAAAATGGATATCTCAAATTTTGATTGGATGTGTTTGGGAAAATGGTAGGTGTGAGAGGGGGGTTAGTTGCCCTCCAATCACTTTCGACTATTATAAAGGGCACTAGCCCTTTCAATTTCCAATTGAATGAGCTCTTTTTGAAGTTTCTACAACATCGCTTTCTATAAAAACCTTATATACCCCAGGGCATAACTTACAATTTTTGCCCTGAGGGCTGTCGGGGGAGGGGTTGTCATCCTTAAAGACCTAATTTCCAAAACTTTGAACTACGTTGAATAAAATAGCTATCTAAAAATTTTGATTGTAAGTGTTCGGGGGAAAGCTGGGCGTGAGAGGGGAGTTAGTTGCCCTCAAATCACTTTTGACTATGAAAAGGGGCACTAGCCCTTTGAATTTCCAATGAATATAACCCTTTTTCAAGTTTCTATGACAAATATTTCAATAAAAACCTTATATGCCCCCAAGAAATAACTTATAAACCTTGCCCTGAAGACTGTGGGGGTAGTGTCCTGCTCAAAGGTATAATTTTCTGCATTTTAAACTGCGTGGAACAAAATGGCTATCTCAAAATTTTGATTGGATGTGTTTGGGAAATGGTGGGCATGGAAGGGGTGTTAGTTGCCTTCCAATCACTTTAGCCTATTAAACAGGGCACTAGCAATTTCAATTTCCAATCGAATGAGCCCTTTTTGAAGTTTTTATGACAACACGTTCTATAAATACCTTATATGCCCCCAGAGCATAAATTGCAACCCCTGCTCTGAGAATTGTGGGGGCTTGTCATCCTCAAAGACCTAATTTCCAGAACTTTCAAATACGTTGAACAAAATAGCTATCTTAAAATTTTGATTGGATGTGTTTATGGAAAAGGTGGGCATGAGAGGGGTGTTAGTTGCCCTCCAATCAATTTCGACTATTAAAAAGGGCACTAGCGCTTTGAATTTTCAATCAAATGAGCCTTTTTGAAGTTTTTACGACAACGCTTTCTATAAAATCCCTATATTCCCCCAGGGCATAACTTAAAATCCTTTCCCTTTGGGCTCTGGGGGAGCGCCCTCCTCAAAAATATGAAATATATATGGAAATCAATTACGCTGAACAAAATGTGTATCTCAAAATTTTGATTGGCTGTGTTTGGGGAAGTGGTGGGCGTGGAAGGGGTGTTAGCTGCCTTCCAATAACTTTCAACTATTAAAAGGGGCACACGCCTCACTAATTTCCAATTGAATGAGCCCTTTTTGAAGTTTCTACGACAACTTCTTCAATACGAAGTGCCCTGGTCTAAAGGAAAAAAATAATACATTGTACCAACATCGTTCTTATATGCCCCAAGGGCATAACTTAAAACCCTTGCCCTGAGGGTTGTTGGGGAGTGTCCTCCTCAAAAACATATTTTCTATCTGGAAATCAAATACGCTGAACAAAATGGCTATCTCAAAATTTTGATTGGATGGGTTTGGGGAAATGGTGGGCGTGGAAGGGGTTCTAGTTGTCTTCAAATCAATTCTGACTATTAAAAAGGGCACAAGCCACTCCAATTTCCAATCGAATGAGCCCTTTTCGAAGTTTCTACGACAACTCCTTCGATATGAAGTGCCGTGTTATGGAAAAAAAACAAAAAATAATTGTGCCAGCATTGTTCTTTACTTAGGCAGCGCGATAACGCTGCCATAGATTACGTTTTTAAGATCACTTTCGACTATTAAAAACAGCACTAGCCCTCTCAATTTCGAATTGAATGAGCCCCTTTTGAAGATTTTACGACAACTCCATCTATACAAACGTATATGCCCCCAGGGCATAGTTTATGAACTTAGCCCAGAAGGCTCTGGGGGGAATGTCATCCTCAAAGATCTAATTTCCAGAACTTTCATCTCCGTTGAACAAAATGGCTATCTCAAAGTTTTGATTGCATGTGTTTGGGGAAATGGTGAGCTTGAGAGGGTGGCTAGTCGCCTCTAATCGGGGGGTTTCTTTTAAAAATATAATATTTCTTATATCTTCTGATGTTTCCTAATACGGAGATTCCAATTAATTAATTCAATGGGGAAATAGTCACGCCCTTAGCTGGCGGTTCGCGTGTGGCCTTCCTGAGTGGAGACTGAACTTCTAGAGTGGGGAGCTTAAACTGGGAGTACCTGTAGTGAGCTTATATTAACGGCCATACTGAGTCGAAATCAGACTGATAAGCTTCAGTTTCCCTTAGGAGCAAGTGGAGCTACAAGGACTAACAAACTTGAGAAATATTAACATGGAGAGAATAAAATAAGAAAGTAATGCATTTATTGTTACTCACATAGTTATCGCAGAGCTTCGGTTATATCAACATAGTTGTAATACAAGACACTAATACAAAATTGTCATCTGGAGCGATGCTACGCAAAAGTTTATGCACTGACAAAAAGTTCTCTCGAAAGTTTATTTTGAATGGACTCACATAATATAAATCACAAGAAATTCCTCGGTTAGACTGGTGTATAGCTCTTCTAAGACTTCAATAAGACTGAAAATAAGACTGAAAATAGACTGACTCTAAAACTGCTAAGTCCTAACTATCTACTCCTCTGCAATTTTGCCGGAGGTTACGTTTAGGCGTTGCTAACAAGTATATTTTACAATTCTTATTGGCTGCACTATTTGTCCTACATCACTATTGGACGGGCTTGCACCAATGGGCTACTTGGGTTTAATTGAAGTTTATGACTTTTAAGATATCACTCTGGAATTTTTCTAATAAAGCGAAGTTCTACATTGTAACTTTAATTACAATTTATAACTTTTTATAATAACACTTTGGAATTTTCTCGAACGAACAAAGTTTTACATTGTAATATTTTGCTAGCAGGGGGTCGCTTATTTTTCAGGAGACTTATAAATTATTTATGTGTAAGTTGGTAAATGATAATAAAATTTAAATTCATTGAGATAGCTAGTTCTAAATTTAGTATCCAGAACAATGCAACAAGGATATTTTGCATCTTGAGTGACTATTTTCTTGTATAATAAATCTTACTCTCTTGATAGTTTGGTATTCCGAGCTCTTAAGATTCAAATTACATTGTTCGTTGGCTGTCATATAAGATTTGGTCCAACTGATATTTATTGCTTTTATTGGCGACACAAGGGCGGATTTATTTGTTGGATTTTCTGTGGGAAAGATTCTTATGATGTTTGTTACAAAGTATAATTACAATGTATAAGTAGATACATTTGTTTCACTATGTTAAATTGAAAACTTGACTCTTGCTTGATCTATAGGTTACTTGAATTTTTCAGGTTTATGTTTTGTGTGATTTTATTTTTTACTGAAGTAACTTTAATTGGGAGATTTTGGGATTTTTGAACATTGATTCCCTTACAAAGTATCCTCCAGATTTTTAACAATGTCCTAATCGTTGTTCTAAGCTATTCTCTTTTTACTTTCAAATTTTGATTTTTGTTTTTAAAGAATTTATCTTACTCATTACTTAAATTAGTTCTGCTTTGGCAAAATTTATATCTTTGTTCCATATCTCCGATTGCTCTATTAGACTATATATATATATGACAACATTACTTTAAAGTCCATCACCTACTCACTCTATTTGGCGAAAGGGCCAAAGAGTTTCTAATGACTAACATATGAGATTATATGATTACATGATAATTATTATTCCTCCACCTAATATCAAAATTCCTCCACCTGATATGATTATCTTATCGCGGAAAATTGTACATATTCCCCTTTTTTTAACACTTGACTATACTTCCACCTGACGCTACATAGGTACGATTATATTATTATTCCTTCACCTAATATTAAAATTCCTTCACCTGATATGCTAATACTTCTACATGGTTTTAACTAATTAAGTTCTGTTTTTGTAATTACTTTATTACTTAACGTGGTACATATTCGCTACTTCTTATGCTAGTTTATATTTCCACCTGACGCGATATTGGTACGATAAGTATCTGACTTCAAAAGCACCTAACTACATCTAAAACATCTAACTACAGTACACTGATATGTATGAATTAAAAATATTTTGCAAGAAAAAGTTTTACACATTAACATTTTTAACTTAGTATTTGATTATCACACTGGGATAAGGTAGCTTGCACTGGTTTCCGTCTGTTTTATTATAAGTTTAACAATATTTATTAAGGTTATTAGTTAGATACATAAGACTTCACACTTACTTCATCATTCTACGTGTCTATAATACTCACATAAGTTATCACTCTTACTTTAGGCTTCCATTCAGTTAATTACTGTGTTGGCTAATTTTTTATGGTTTGTCTTCTTGGTATTTCGCTTTTTGGCACTTGTTCCTTGGGATAAGTGTTTATGTTTTTCACAAGTACGACTACACGCATGAAATTGTCCGTACGTGGTTTGTCACGTCGTATACGAGGGGTTGATGTCGTAGATTCGTTGAATTGCTATCCTAGGTACGTATCCCTTTGGGAATTGATTACGTGAAATGGGTATCTTGATCGCTGGGCTGGGTATCTCTTCTTGAACACTTTTTATCCTCGGGAAAATCTAATACTCGTACAGTCTGTGTTTCCCGTAAATTGTTCACGTTCAGTTCTTCTTTTATTTGGACTATGGGCTGTGTTACTACATTTAACGTTAATTATGGCAGGATCAAAACTTGATCTTAGAGCCTTGGCTGAACGCATTGTCTTTGATTACTCGTTAAATGATACACAATCATTGAGGGCTTAATATGGAGATTAAAACAATAATAACTGGTCGGTTTTCTCCTCTGAACACTTCATTTTGGAAAAAATTTAAGCACATACGGTTTATATTTCTCGTTAAATTGATCTTGTTTGGTTCTTGTTCTCATGAAGGATGGTTTGGTTTTGCGACATCTAATAATGATTGGATAGAGTCAAAACTTAAACTTTTGATCTTGGTTAACATATTGTCTCTAATATGGGGCTTACGATATATAGTCTTTGAGGGACTGACTCTAGGGTTATTCTTGGTGTTTCAAACATTAAATCTTAAGGCCGTTGCCGTCTAAGGATAGTTATTCGACGGGTCTTTACGCAGTTTTACGACATTGACTGGTCGAGGTGGTTCTCTAGGTAATTATTAATTCAGATATATATGTATATATGGGGTTCTTGGTTTGCCAATATTGCTTGAGATAAAATTACCTGGTACTAGGCTTTGGTGACTTGGAATTGTCGTCAGGATATTGTCTTCAGGGACTTCCTTGGTGAGTACTTGTCGGTGGTTGACGAATGATGAGAGTAGATGCTACTGGGTTGTATCCGTGTTGCTTGCTGGTACACCAATAATTACTTTGCACTGGTTACTCTGCTCCCTAGAATATAAATATCTGGGCAGAATCATAAGCTCTTTATAATTCCACAAGTTACGACACATGCAGCAATAATATACCATTTACATAATACCATACGGAGACTATTTTATAGATAATAGTCATGATTAGTCATATGAATAATATCAATTTTAGTATGGGTACAGTAAAATTCAATAGAGCAACTAAGGGCAACTTTCATGCTTTTACATGCATGTTGCAGCAATCACTAGATTACTATGATATAAGCAAAGTTATTATAAGAAAAATGATTATGTTTACAAAAAAATAACACTATAAGATTTTCAAAATTTGGTGATTATATGTATACATGTATATATGGGCATTTGGCACAAGTTCAATATTCAATACATTTTTAAATATTATTCAACACTCATCTACTTTAGCACTTAATTTTCTATTATATTACTACTTGCGAGGTAGATTACATGGTTTTTTTACGAGAGGTCTCGATTTACTATAAATTTTCAAATCTTTACTGTTTAAGCGCGTCCACGCCGCTTAAAAAATATATCTTTGCAGCTGCATGGGCTTGCAAAAAAATTAGGGGAAAATTTGGGACTGGACATGGCACGAATGAGGACCTCTACTCCCATTCGCTCGATTATGTCCTCCCTTACTTTTTTTTTCTTTTTATTTTAAGGGTTGTCAGGGAGTTCTGGGTTTAGGTTTTGCATCTCGCTCGGCTCGATGTGATCTGACTTTTCTCGTTTTCTACGTGTTATTCTCAACACTCTTTCGTAATTTAGGTTTCAATAGCGATTCGTATAGTAATACGAGATTATGAATACGAATCCTATCGTCAGGAGGATATACCACCAAAAATTTGTCGAAAATAGTCCGTATCTACTTTCTACATACGTCAGTCTTTGATCTTCATTAGTAAATAGGGGAATTTGAGAGTCTAAGGCTTCTTTTATTTTTGTTAGTGGTAAGTTTCCCTTGATATTCTCTATTTTTGACCATATCGTGGCCCTTACTTCGTCCTTTTCAATATTGGGAATTGTATACGATAGATTGACTGGTTTGAAGTTGTTTATCTTGGGACTTATTATATTCGTGCTTGTTGTTATCAGTGGTGTTTGCACCGTGGCTTCCTTGGTCACCAGTCGGCATCCTTGTTTTATTGTTATTGTTCCCACGTCTTGTAATAGTAGTTCAGTTCTGTAGCTTGGATCGATTCTTCTGTGTTATTATAACATGAGATAGTCCCAACTGTTTCTTTCGGAACAGAAAACAGCCACAGATCATTTCTAAGGTGAATAAATATTTCTCTTTTAGTACTGCCTACTAGTGCTTCGCATGAGTTGGGAATTTCTTCTTGTTGAGTCTCTTTTAAAAATATATCCAACATACAAGATCCGGGTTTTACGTTATAAATGGGCAATGTTATTTGACATACTAGGTTTTTGAATGCTACACATTCCCTTAGGTCCTGTGGATTTGCTAAGGCATATTTCCTCCTATCTTGATCGACTAGCAAGTATTTCGCTTCGGGGGTGATAGTCATGAGCGAATTAGTTGTACCTATGTTGGCTGGAAACGTGGAAATTTTATACAGGTCATATATTGATTGTTGATGTATTAACGGGATTGTTATTACTGCATATAATTGTTCGTTTATTTCTGTGATGTGAACCTTCAGCTTGGTGTAATAGTGAAATAAGTTTGCCACTTCTGGTTCTGTTGGTAGATGTAGACTGAATGTTAAGTGGGTTTTTATTTCGTCCAAGATACTTTTTAGGTTCGTAGGATCCACTAGGTCATGCGACAAGGTTTCTCCGGTGAGGGCAAATAATGCAAATTCAAATTTGCTAACGTCAGTTGCCAGGTTAAGTAATGACATTGTCACTATGTCTAGTGATACCATGGTGAGGCTTGAATCGGTAATCCCACGATCTACGTCGTTTTTTAAATAATTCATTATATTTACTGTCTTTGATATTTTCTTTGAGATTGCCTCAATTTTGTTCCTCTGGTAATTGGCTATACTGGCTTGTATTTTTTGGACATGTAAGGTCACGTTCATGGTGTTATTTAGTTTTCCTACGTTTTCCCTTAGTATATTTAGGTCTTCCTCAGTTGGAAGCCCAAACAAGCGTGAGGCTAGTTCTCCCACGATTGGTATAAGACTAGCTGATCTTCGATCTTTGCTTTTTCAAAAAAATACCTCGAAGATTCCTGTTGTACTTTATTTTTAGTTTTTGTATTTCTGTATTGAACAATTCATATAGTGCTTGTAGTCTCTGTCTGTACAATATTAGGAAAGACTGGTGAATCGATACTCTTATAGAGTTTTTCTCTTTTAGCTCAGGTAATGGTTTAATGTCTTCCTTTGCTGGCTCATCGGCCATTGCTAATCTAGCACAAATACGTTTGCTGTCTATTGTCCAACATTTCTTGTGTGGGTAACCGTCTTCCTCCTCTTTCTTAGCTTTGTCTTTCTTTTCCGCTGGTTGAAACGCCTGTACCTCTATAGTTTGCATTTCTGTATGCCTTACCGGGAGTCTTGCTCTAAAGCCTATAGTAAATACTCCAATCGATCGGGTGCGGTACTGCATGGGTCCTGTTGACCACGTCCATTTTGTAAGCATCGTTGATCTTAGATAAGTTAGTGTGGTCAAATTTTTTGATGCTTTCTTGCTAAGTGCGCTCATTTCGGGGATTGTGCTCGTCGTAGATTCTGATATTGAAGATTGTATATCTCTCACTGTGGTCTCATATGTAGGCGTGGTTGTCTTGGTGTCTTTTCTGTTTCTTTCTATAGGATTTTTATTCTTATCATCTTGTTGTGTGTTTGAGAATTTTAATTCCTTTAGGTTAATAATTTGTCTGTAGTCTTTTTCCTTCGTGAGTTTTGATAATATTTGTTTTGTAATATTTTGTTCGGCATGATTTTGCCATAATTCCTTGAGGAAGGTCCATAGGCTCGGAAGTTCATTTAGCATGGCGTAATTTCCATCATAGAGTTTATTTTTCTTAGAAGTTGTCAAGAGGGAATCGGTAGTATATTTTGCCGTGGTATGTTCTTTTAAAAATCCGTTAATACTGCTAAATTCTCTTTTTCTCCTGTTTCCTATACTGTTAGTTCCTAGAGCTTTGTCGATTTCTGCCATTTTCTTGTCAAAATCGTCTACTATGAATTTCGACTTTAGTTTGGGAAGAATGGGGGGTAGATTTCCTTTATTTTCCTTGTTGTGCATGTCTTTCGTGGCCTGCAAGCTTTTGTCCGATCTTAAGAATGGGAATATAGAATCCTTTAATTCATTGTTGTTTTTCTCCAGTCTCATTACCTGTTGAAATAGGTTTTCAAATGGTTTGGGATCCAGTTTCATAAATATTTTCCAGGCATTGTGGCTTGCTAGTAACGAATTCTCATGTTTGAAGATTATTCCAAGTTTTACGATATCTTGTGCTACAGTTTGGGAAATGAAGATTGTTATGACATTTGTTATCCACATCCTTTTTGCTGTTTCTGGAATTAATATTTCATTAGACATTATATAGGAAAACTTCTTATGATTGATAATTGAACGAGAACTTAGATTCTTATTATTTGTTCTCTTTTTTTTTCATTAGAGATGAAAACAAGGTACTATATGATATTGTATTTATGTTTTCTTTATGATAATTTTCGTTGCCCAAAGGAAACAAGGTGAGATTAAGATTCGTGGTCGTACAATTTGTCACTACATATTGTATGGTTAATCGTACTGTTGATTCTTAGGCTGGGGGGATAGATATTTTAATTACTTTCACATAAGAATTTGATTGTTTTAACATAAGAGTGATTGAGTTAACTTTAATTATTTTGATTGTTTCAGCTTTTTTGATTTCTTGATTACTTTTGATTCATAAGTTTTAATTCTTTTAAACACAATTTCATTTCTTCTCGCTCTATATAGTACACTCTTTGGATTATATAGGTACTGTTTGTAATATTTTACTTCTTGGAGGGGGTCATGTTTCCCTCGATATTTTACACAGTTTGGATTTCCTTCAATTTTGTAAACTAATTTTTGCTTTTTACATTTGTCGAGGAGTAGTAAATCTGTCTGGCAAGGACCTTTAACATACCAGTACCGGATTTTATATTGTTTTTGTAACTTTCCTAATTTCATGTTGAACTAAAATGGAGGTATTTTCCCTTTCTACCGTTATATTTGATTCCTAATTTGCCTCTCGCTGGCCGATATTTTGGGCGTATTTGCGAGATCGTAGATCCGAAGATCATAAGATCTTACGTCATATTTCCTTAAATCATACTTGACATCCCATTTTTTCGCAAAGACTTCTTCCCCTGATTTATTCACGATGATCATTGCCGCCGAGTATATGACGTTTTCTTTTGCATGTTTGATACATATGAACTCCGTATCAATAATTGCTTTGGCCATTGTTCTGAAATGAAAGGTAGTTTCTATTGATCTCTGTCTAGTTAATAATTTTTTTTTCAAGATTGGTTATGATCATGGTACACTCTAGGTCGAGGTCAAACTACCTTTTCACCGGCATTTCCTCAATACATCGGGTACTTATTCATTCGACCATAATTCGAGTCATCCGAGCTCCATATTAACCAATTTTGAGTGAAAAACAAGGTAACTTTAGGTTGAGGTTGAAGTACTTTTTCACCGTTGCCTCCTTGCACCTGTCTATTTGTGTGTTCGAATATAATTGCTTCCCTATAGTTCCGTACTCTAGTTTAACGAGTTTGTGCTCGTTTTATATGCTTAAAAGTACAGAGATTTTCGAGAAACTACCCTTATTTTCAATATATTGATAATTTACTTAGGTCTAGTGGCATTTACTCGGATTCATAGTTTTATAAATATTAATATAATACTGGTCTATAATGCACTTCCTTTTTTTTTAAATTGTGATAATAATCAATTTTCGTAGTTATAACATTTCAGGTAATATTATGGGGTTCTTTTATCATTCAATTCAACGAGATTATTTATAAATACAGTTTCTTCCGCTGTTGTTGGGTTTTAATTTCAATATGGGTGCATCATCCAGCAGTGCCGCCTTTGAATTTGGGGATGTAAGCATATCGAGGAGTCGATAATTTTTCCATGACGAAACATTTGAGCTGGGAAATTGGAGTTTGAATATTATATCATTTTTACCGTTTCCAGGTACATTTAGGTACATAAAGTAAGCTAATAACTGGTTTGGGAGGTGCAGACCCTCCAAAGTGACAGTTCTGTCATTCTTTCGCATATTTTGTCTAATGACTTTCCGGCACAACTGAGATAATGACAATGGGTCATTTATTATTTCTACCACGGAGAAACCTAAGTTTATGTGTGATTGGCAACAGCATAGTTGCTCACTCACTATTACGTCTAATCCAGGGACTCTTTTTTTCCAAAGTTTTCATCTTCTTGGAAAAAATTCAGGGTTATTTTCTTTATGTCTTTATATTCTCTTGGGGTAACTTGAAAAAAGGCGGATCCCATTGAAGGATCTATTAGATTCAGATACGTGTTATCTACACAATTAACCAGTAACATTTTAAGAAGGCTTTCACCTATTAACATCTGGTTTCCTTCGTTTATTAGTATGTAAAGAAATTTAATGGGCCAAATTATAGTTATGTTGTTACCATCTTGATCGTGCCACATATTATCGGCGATGTAATTAGATAGTGAGGTATATTTTGTTTTCGGGACACTTTGTATTAAAATTTGGAAAGCCAAGTCGTCACTTAATCTGGTGTGTTCGAGCGTTCTTGTCATTGCATCTGCATTAAAATCAGAATGGACTGAGGTTGCCGTCAATCTTATGATCATTCTTAGTTCCAACTTCGTCTTTTGAGATTTTAGAAGGCAATATAGCTGTGGACAGTCAAGACTTTCTACTGTTCTGATAAGTTCCTCTTCCTTCATTAAATTATCAACAAGTCCTCATTCCCTTAATGGAGCATTAATATTGCCTACACTATGTGTTTTCTTAAGATTCCATAAGATTACATTTTCACGTCTATGATTATCTAATTGTTGATTGCTTGGGTATCTTATCATGGTTACTATTTTGATTGTTTTACTAGATTTTAGGTTCAATATAAGCACATACCATATGGTTGCGTGTTCCGGCGTTTCCCTTAAACAGTGATTGAATGTTACTTACGCACCGTATCTGGAAAGGTGTTCTTATGTAAGATTTATCAGTAATTGTGAAATAAATGATTACTTGATATAAAAATGGCTACAATTATTAAGGTATAATAATAGATTAGTTAGGTGCCTTCAATTCGATGATATTTGTTATTATTTTTAGCTATTTATAGTCGGCTCTTCTAATTTATGGTGTTTAGTTTTCACTGTTATCCTTGGGTTCCTTTTCCTATTTTAGTTGATCTTCGTAGGAAATACCTTGGCACGGTGCCTGAACACGAAATTAAATTACTCGCGTTCCAGCTCCCTGTCAACGTACACCCCACGTATCAGACTTCGTGTCCTTTTTCATTTCATATTCTTTCACGGTCACTTTGTCGTCAAATTTTTTTCTATGGTAGAGATGATTTAGGGTAATTCTTGCGGGTCACTTTTTATGAAGAGGTTAGTTGATCTTCTCATGAGAGTTCCCCGGTCAAACTATAATGACTAATGAGATAAAAGGCATCACAGGTCAAAACAGCTGCCCGTCGGCTCTCCACGACTTACGGTAGTTTTGTCTAATTTCAAAACTGTAGTTTCTTATTATGTGATGATCAATTTTTATAACTACTTGGTGGTTTCTCATAAGAGAGCTAGAGCCAGACGGCAATGGGATGTTATATAGACACAGCCCAACATCTCTGCTTGATTACAGCTCCCCACGATTGAGGGGCCATTCATTTGTCACAATTTCTTGTTGCTTATTTACCTTTCGTGTTTTTATAGCTGTTAATCATAGAGATCCAGGGCCAACTGGGAACGGCAACAGAAAGACAATGACACCATTGCCATTCCCCGGTGACCAATACTACCTGCGACTGAGGGTTTCTTTGTTTAGGGAGTGCTAGACCGTTGTAGTATTTGCCAAGCAATGTCTTGTTGGGCAATCAAGTCTCGTATCCACGTAACTCTTTTTCTTAACAGAGGGTGAAAGTCAAGTGATTGCATGCTGGGATAATATAGACCATGCCCATCCTTGGCTCTAACCTCCCATGGTTGGGGGTTCATACGTCTTCATTATCGTATACTGTATAGACATTTGAATTATTGCTCTTATTCCATTTCTAGAGCATTTCATGGGGTTGTTTGCTAACTATTGTTTTATTTTGCTTTTATGAATTAGAATTACCATGTATACTGAGCTTTTATTAATCGCCGAAAAAAAAATTTTGTTACATTCGAAGTGTGAGGGATGTTACTACTGATTTTTCAGCTAAAAGTATGCTTCGCTTTGTTTAAGTGTGATTTTTTTGAAATAAAAGAAAAATTTTTTTTTCATTACCGTGCGAAGTACATGAAGTACTATTACTGGTTTTTTTTGCTAAAAGTATCTTACATGGTCTGAGTGGGTTTTTCGAGTTTGAATCGTTAAGGAAAGGATTGTATTATATTACAGGTTAGCATATTTCAATTAGTGCGATATCTGTTGATCGTTTTGGGGGAACTCTAAAGTTTTCTATTAGAATTTGCTGTGGCATTCGATTTCTATAAATGTTGAACCCTTATTTACAACAAAATTTTTCTTAAGTAATCTATGATTGACGAGGCAAATTTTTCTTTTTAAACAATCTTTTTTTTTTAAATATCCACAGTTTCAATTAATTTCTTTAAGGCCCTTTTTTTGAAAATATAGACTTATTTTTTAATGCATTCAAAATTCAGCTATTAGGCTGTAATGCTTTTTTCATTTATCTTTATATTTCATTTAGCTGTGACGTGACTAAAGTATTACTTTCATCGGCTTTGTATATTCTTAGTTAATGGGAGTTAAGTGAGTTGAAGTGTAACTCATTTACTTTCAAGGTGTCAAATCATCCTTCTCCTGTGGCGGAGTTAACGCCACGTGGTAGCGATACTTATTATCCAGCGCGGTGTTACTTAAAAGTTTCGTAGCTTGTCATAAGCCATATGAATTTAATTCCTTTATATTTCCCAAATGAAAATTAAAATACATTCGTTGATGCCATACTGTGGTGCCACAAAGATGCCGCACGACGGTAGGGGGGGCTAGTAAATTTGATTAGAATATTAATTATAATATCTCAAACTCTTTTTCTTTGGTATTTTATCGCGATAATCTTTAATGGGTTATCCTTCTGTAAGAGCTTTATTCAGGGAGAAAGTTCGATAATTTAATCCATATTGATTTAGGGTCTTTGAAACATATGTTCAGAGCAAAGGGCAAGAGTACTTTACAGGTGTTAAAATCTACACTTGCTCTCCTTTATGGCTTCAACTTTCGCTTGATTACTTTAGAAACTACCCTTGAGTTATTCATATCGTATAAATGCTCATTATCACTTTTTGTTAATTCTCATAGTAAGGGCATTTGTTCCTTAGTGAACAAAACTTAGCTCTTGTGAATATGTGTGATTTACTATACTACATTCCTTGTTGGGGGGATAGGGATTCGCAGGGATTCAAGGCCGTGACTGGTTTAAAAGGTTAGTAAAAATTATTAAATACTGTTTTGTTGTAGGTGCACTTATGAGTTACTATAATTTTTGGAAGCAACAAAAATTCTCTTTCTTTTTTTTACACTAATTGGTTATTTTTTTGCATTACTTGATTTATGAATTATTATGGTTATTAGTCTGTATTTTGATAGGCCTATATTGGTTTAATTTAGTCCTACTCGTCTTTAGCGGTAAGTTGCGCGGTTTGCGTTAATTATGAGAATTCGCAGAAATTGAATTACATTTTTGGCGTAGAACATTTCTGCTATTGTCAGATAGTTATTAGCCCAATTGCGAGTTGTCATTTTTTATGACGCCACATTGAATTTATGGGCTAATTTTAAGATACTTGCTACGTAATTGTCGTTTAGATACTTTGGGAATTATGATACTTTAGGGATTGACTGATTGATTTTATATTTTGCCCTTCTGGCAGGCTATTTTAGTAATTTACTTGTCTTATATATATATAATATAGGACTGACTGCAAGATCGTTAGCGAATAATTTTTTTTTATTCAATATTAGGTTCGCATTTGGTATTACCAATCATGATTATCTTTCAATCACAGTTCAAAACCTTTCCAAAGTTAAGAAATTATCTGGCCTAGGAAAAAGTCTTTTTTTTTGTTATTCTTTTGTCACAGGTTATTCTTTTATACTTTAATTGCGCGGTTCATTTGTATGCTTTAATTCGATTTAAGGTAAAATTGGTTGAGTCTATTGCTGCAAATTTTTAGGGTTTTTGGTGATTATATTATACTTTGTCTATCGGCTGTAAGCATTTTACTGCTTTGCTGACTGTTGCAAAACTAATGTGTTATTTAACTACTAGTTATTTACGATTTTGATTTATGGTACATTATCTATTAGGAAAACATACTCTCTACAGTTGGTGATCAAATCGTAGAAATATTAATTGACGTGCTATTTTTTCGTCTTAATTCTATTTTGATATCCGGCTTCTTGATACGATATCTTAGTATTTTGATTATAATTTCACGTATTTCGGCTTCATGAAAGGTTTTTATTTAATTTTTGTTCCTCTTGACTTAAAGGATATGTGAATTAAAATTTAATTATG
Organism: Artemia sp. Qi Xiang Cuo; assembly: GCF_049724085.1. Classification (NCBI taxonomy): domain Eukaryota; kingdom Metazoa; phylum Arthropoda; class Branchiopoda; order Anostraca; family Artemiidae; genus Artemia; species Artemia sp. Qi Xiang Cuo. Next base: position 29,645,927 of record NC_142804.1, on the reverse strand, counting down.
TCATTCAGTATATTCATTTAACCGAATAGGCTAGAGCACTACGTAGACTTGGCCACAAAAAATACTTCTTTATTTTTAGGTTTTTTTTGTTCCACGTATTTGTTGGGCTTGTTTTTGTGACTTACGGCTCACACAGCCTTCGTGGTTTTATCCGTATTTGTGGATTTATTTCCTATTAAGGATTACATCGTATTTCACTTGAAATTTACGTGGCAAAATTAAAATTTTAAGTTTTGCAGTTTTGATTTATTTTTTATGTTTTTTAAGGTTACAAAAATTTTCGTTTTGCGTCGATTTTTCAGTAATTATTTTCCTTTGTTCATTTAGGTTTCAGAACGGAAGCGTTTATAACTTTATTAATCTGCTATTATGCCACACCACTCTATGAACGATATACGATCACATACATAGTTAAGAATATATCGTAGACATCAAATTTTGATATCAAACTATGTTTCCAATATCTACATTGTTATCAGGGCCAATTTTTTTTGCTGCGGGGGTTGGCGTTTTTTTTTATATTTGAGACAAATTTTGGTAAGGTAAGTTAATTATTAGTTTTTAGATATAAAGATTATTAATTATAGGTCATCAATTAGATTAGATTAAAGAATATTACACGGGTCAAATATTTTTCTTGGTAATGAAAAGATGAAAATTGATGGCAACTTAACCCGAGGACATTATGCTTAGATGATTTGACTACATTATCGTACATCTTAGTGGTTTAAATTACGTTTGAAAATTACGGGCTTTGATTATCGGTGGAAATTATCGAATTGACGTTTTACATGAGGTCGACTGAACTGTATACACGATTAAGGACATCTGAGGTAAATATTATGATTTTCCTCGAAGAATCACGACGTTATTTTTCCTTTTAAATTATAAAAGGTACTTGGTGTCATTTGTAGGCCCCTTTTTTTTTGCTGACTTTCATTCGGAACAATAATTCTAATTGCTACTTGCACTAAAGCCTTTTTGAGTTTTATTGTGAAAAATTGGCTGCTAATCAATTGTGAAAATTGGTTGCTGAAAAAATTGTACAATTTAACTGGACCGATTTTGGAAATTGGTTTGTGAATTCTTAAATATAAGAAAGAATTCGAATTGTTAAATATAAGGAAGGATTTGAAGGAATAGCAAGGACTGCCTTTGTTGTTCCGATTGATTAAGAATTCTTTGTCTATAATAACGAAAATTTGCATTAATATTTAAGGGAAAACTTGTGTATTTCCTATTCTTTGTATTTGAGTGGAGGCCAACTAGTACGCATGGTGCACGTTAGGGTGAATAAATAATCTTAATGTGACAACTGTGCCTTCTACCGGTATTAAGGGTATTTTTTCGTATTAATGGGTTGGGACATACATTTTGGAGCTAAAACAAATCAAAACGCACGGGGGTAAGGGGGGGTGTGACCAGATTTCGTCGTTTTATTTTTTGTAGTTTTTGGAATGCATTGGAGTTAGTGGTTTTGTTCGGGGGTACCCGTAAGCAAGTTTATCAATTTACCATTATTGTTTTTTTTGAATTTTCGGAACGCATAGCGTAATTACTGGCGTGACATGGTTTCCAAGGGTTAGCACTTTACATAGGACCACATGATTTGTATAAATTATTTTAACGCTACAAGAAATCGCATTAGTTCGGTAAAAATTGCGAAAATATATATTTTTTTTGGGATTTGGGGGGTTTCTTTGGGTAATTGGATTTATTCCAAGACTGAGATGGACCCTTTTTATTTTGCTGGTTAAGGATTGCCTCGTCTTGATAACTTAATCTTCACACCACCACACATTTTATACGTGAAATAAATATTCACCATTTTATCGAGAAAAGGTACAATTTTTACTTGTAATTATTTTTGCTTAGTTAATTTTTTGGCAAAATCTTCAGTTCATATAATGACTGAGGCTTGCTTCTGTTATGTAGATTGACAGAGGCCCTATATCTATAATTCGGTTAATTATCATATGCTTATATGCAGGTAAATCATGCCTCGCATTGTTACTACTCTTACGTATATGTATATATATATATACACATTTAACTAACTAGTAACCATGATAAGCTTGCTTATTATATTGCCGCTAAGCACTTGTTTTCCTAATTGTTTCTTGGTTGGGTGATTAATACGATAATAACTCGCATATATACTTTTTTTGACTGAATATTTTAAGTTGTTTGGTATTTTAAAGTCTTTACGGCAAGTTTGGGTGGTGGTTATTTCTGGTCATCTTTTCTTGTGATTAAATTTAGTACATTTTGAAATTCCGTATTTGATTAGATTTCATATTATTTGATTCCTTATCTAATTTTTTGAGAAAAAAAATATCCTAAAAAATAGATTTTCGAAGGGGTAGAATTCATTCTGAGGAACTCTCAGCTTATCGACCATCTAAATATGAACAGTCAAGTCCCTGGGGGAACGACATCCAGAGGGTTTCTCGTATCAGTTGCCAAGCTGAGTTTGCAAACGCCGATCGGAATATTTTATTAAAATTGAAAGTAAGTTATGTATTATGGCGGTTTGAGGTTATAGATTGATAGGCGACAGAATCTAGGACACGGATTTGATCCTCTTGCCCTGAGGTAAATCGTCTCACCCAGCAATCCCCTGCGATCCTCGGGTTTATGATTAACTGGGGGGGTTACCCAAAATGTTGCTTACATGTTCCGTGGAAGGCAAGGATGGGTATTTACCGCACTGTCTCCCTCATGAGTTAATTTGTAATATATTTATTTATTTTTTTTTATTAGGGAAACACTATATTATTGGTTAGAGGAAATGTAGAATTTTTTACTTCGTAGAAATATATATATTTTTACCTCATTCTTTTCAGTTCAACTAATTCCCACGTTTGATATTCCCTAGTTTTCCGTATCTTCTGGTAAAAGTTGTGTTTTGGTTATTCGTTGTGGTGCAGAGACTTCCGAGGACTCTTGGGCCGTATTAACATTATCTCGGGCGTCAGGGCACTGGGTCCTCATAATTATATTACTATCCATTGGAGGGTTATGTTGATTAGTTTCCATTTGGGGTTTCATGTGATGCTGACGAGCTTGATTTGGAATTGCAAAGTATACAGGTTGGAATGGCCCTTCGTTGTAGCTGTTTGTAAGGAGATTTTCAATATGGGGACTGAGGGGTAGGTCAATTTCAAAAGTAAACTATGTTACAACCATTTTTTCTAGGTTTGAGCAGAAATCTCTTTGTTTCTGAAGTTCTTCGGTAATTTTGGCATGGTTCTCTTTAAGTTGTGTCTCTAAGCTTTCCTGTTGCAGCTGAACTAGTTCCTTTTGTGCTTTTAGGCGGTCGTATTTTTGCCGCAAGTCTAGGATCTTTGCTCGTTGGGGTGCCAGGGCTTCTTGTACTGTAATTGTTGTGGACAGAACAGTACTGTTTCTATAATCTTGTACTTTTTTTTACCAATTTCCTGCATTTTCTCATATAATACTTGCAATTTTAGAATCTGGTCGGGATAATTATATCCCTTGACAAACATGGCATCGCGTATTGATTCGATTTCAATCTGGATTTTTGTCGTCTGCTTTTTAACTTCCATAAACTGGGTTTCAATCAACTTATCCATTTGTTTAGTTACTAAAATCTCATTTATTCTTTTGTTCATTCTTTCTTAGGAGGCCTTCACTTCACTGAGGGATTTAAGTGTGGCTTCTATCATATTCTCGATTTTCAATCTTTCTGCTACTAATTATGCTGAGTCATCGAGAAATGTTGATCGTATTTGAAATAGTTGATCCATATTAGTTCTGTCAGTAACTGGGTTGCACTAGGTATTTTTCTTTTGGAGGAGGGTTTGAACAATTCTTGTTCTTCTTTTATCTTCGGGGTTCTTTACCAAGCCGGGATTTAATTTATCTGGAAAAATTAACTATTGACTTATTTCGACCTTTAATGGGTGACTTTCGTTGTGATGTCTTACTCATATATTCTTGTTTTAAGTTTTTTTTTTTAAACTGCTCATTTCTACTTAATATTACCCTATAAGTCGTTGGGGTATTTGATTTTTAGACATATTTCAATTTATCTGGTCTCCTGCTTTTCTGCCAGATTTCTTGGTAACCTCATGTTCGTTTTTAGGAGTTTTACTCTTTTTCGATTTTCCCATAGAGATTAGGTCAAATTTCTTGTATTGTTTCAAAAGGAATTTCTGGCCTTTTGCCTTAGCCTGTTTTGCATGGGCGGTAGCGGAAGTAGGTTTTTGTTTTTGTGCGTCTTGGGGCTCATTGTCGGATTCAGTAGAACTAGTTCCTGAGGACTCATCATCAGGACTTTCTGGGGTTATTCTTTGAGGTTTTGTAGTATCACCTTCTCTTGCCTAGTATATCTCATCTCCTCTGGAGGTTGAGAGTTTATTTTCTATTTCCTCATGCTTAACTCTTGTTTCAGGTGATTTAAAAGATTCCTGTAAGCTCTAGGAGGAGTCAAATACGTTTGGGGAGTGCATCCACTACTTGAATACCATATCTTCCGGGGGGTGTGGTGTATTTCTTAGCAGAGTCTGTTTCCAGGAATAGGATCCTTTGGGTTTTACTTTAGATACCGTTATGTGATGGTATTGTCCCAAGTTTTAATCTTCAGGTTGTTCCTGTGTCCAAGGCAACGTACTTTGCCTTGTTTTTATAGGATACCCTATAATGTCCATGGCCTCTCTCAGGCTTTTTGTATTTGTATCCCTAGGGGGAGTCTTCTTCCTTTTTGCACCTGAGGTTTCCACGGCTCTGTTTAATTCCTCCTGTAGCGACAGGGGTCTTTCTATTGGGGTTGTTGGGCATACCATGTCATCAGGAAATCTTTTGGAGAGACATGGGGTTGACATTTTCTCGGGCAAATATTGGGTTTTTGGCGATAGCGTATAGTCTAATTTTTGCTTCGAGCTTTCTGTGGATGAATTCTCTGGGCTTTTTGGGGCTCTTGCGGGCTCGGGTACTAGGGGTTTTCTTCTAGGGATGACTAGGTTTTTCATGGCTAAGAATTCTTCAAAATCTTCCTCTTTGCTATTGTTTTCAAAATAGTTTTGTCTAAAATTAAAGGGTTTTAGTTCGGATAGCCTGGACTTGGGAAATTGATTTTCCGCGTTTGATGAATCTGAAGACGAAGGTTTAGATGCCCACTTAAAGGGGTATTTGGCACCTTTCATACGGCTTACATGTGCTTTGTATGTTCTCCTATTTTCTGGACTTATCATTTTAAAAGTAAAACCGTTGTTATATTTTTTTATTATTCTGTAGGGTCCTGAATATTTATTGGAAAGTTTTTTGCCTTCCAGTTTAGCTTCATTTTTCAGATGCACACAGTCGCCCACCTTAAAATTTATATTCCCTTTGATTTTGGATTCACTCCTCAACTCTTGGTTCATCTTACATTTTTTTAACTCTTGTCTAACTATTTTGTAGGTTTTTCTCATCCGATTTATAAAATCTTGCTTATAGTCCTCTGTATTATTGCAATACTGTCTTGATTCTATAATTTCTTGATAAGGTATTTTAAAATCGTGTCCGAACAAGAGAAAAAATGGACTTTCTTTATTCGTTTCTGAATATGCCATATTAACTACATTAGTTAAGTAAGGTAGATATTGATCCCAATCGTTTCGATTATCCTTCGTATAGATACTCAAGACATTGGAGAATATTTTGTGCCTTTTTTCAATTTTTCTCTTAGCTTGGGGATGGTAGGGGGAGGTTAATAATATCTATATTTTTAGGAAATTCACTAGATCTTTTGTTACCATAAAAACAAAGTTAGTTCCATTATCACTAATAACCCGGTGAGGAACGCCAAATCTTAAAAATATGTTTGCCAACGCATTACTTGTGGCATATGCGCCTTGACTTTTCAATGCTTTGGCAAGAGTGAAGCCGGTGAAATGGTCTATCACTGAAAGAACACAAGTATGACCTCTATTTGAAACAGGTAATCCTCCGCTCGTCCCATATAGGTCAAATGATACATCTTTGAAAGGTAACCGCGCTGCATGTACTCTCCCCAAAGGGGGGATTTGGGCACCTTTGGGGATTTTTTCTGAAGTTAGGCTACAAGCTTCATTTGTGATTATAAAATCCTTGATTTTTATTAACTTTGACGGAACATAAATGTATTATTTTAACTTGTCAAGTGTCTTGCTTATTCCTAAGTGTCCACCTATTTCCGAATGGAAGTACTCAAAGGCAGGTATTATTAAGTTTTGGGGGAGTACTGAGATTATTAAGGTTTGATTTCTCCTCGTTTCGCCTGTTACTATCCTGAAAGAATTTCTTCGTCAAAGTCATAGTAAAAATTTTCTAGTTCACGTCTTAATGCCTTGAACTTATCAGGAAGATTATCAGAGTTCACAAAGTAATTAATGAGAGTTAAACACACTTCATCTTTAACCTGGTTCCTCTTAATATTGGGTAGGGATAAGGGGCTACAAGTAATTTCGTCCTCTTCTGTTTGATTTTTTAGTTTATTCTTCTTGTGTTTTCGTTAGCTGGGATTAAGGGCATTTATTTGTTCAGATTCATTATCTGAGAGGTTATTCTCAGGGTATCTACTCAGGACATTGCAGGGGGCATTTTGTTTACCGGTCAAATGTTCAAAATCGTAATCCAGATCTTGGATTTTCATTATCCATCTAGCTAAGATTCCCGTTGGATTTTTGAATATGCTTAGGTACAGTAAGCTTTTATGGTCCAAGTACAGTTTACATTTTTGTACTACTAAGTAATGTCTGAATTTGTCTAAGTGGTAAATTATAGATAGTAATTCCAGTTGCGTTGCAGAATAGCTACCTCTGCATTTCGTTAGAGTTCCACTTGAATAGCGTATGACTTTCTCTATATATTGAAGGGGGTTCGGTTAAGATTTGGGGTTGTTTTCCACGGGGATTATTTGGGAAAGGATTGCACCGATACCAAGAGCAGAAGCATCAGTGGTAACCACAAATGTTCCTTTTTCAAATTCTGGTAACGCCAATACTGGTTCAGAAGTAAAAGCTCTCTTGAGAGTGTCTAAAGAAGTTTGGGATTCCAGTGACTAGGTAATATTTTAAGAGTTCTCTTTAGTTAGATGTGTTAGGGGTTTCGCAATTGGGACGTCGTTGTGTATAAATTTTCTAAAATAACTAGTTTAACCATTAATACCTCTTAATTGTTTCATAGTTTTTGGCGGCTTGTGGTTTTTTACACATTTTATTTTCTCAGGGTCTTGTGATATTTGTCCGTGGGTCACTATCATTCCCAAGAACATTATTTTAGAGTGGAATAGATTTACTTTTTCAGGTTTACATTTTATATTACCCTCTTTGAATCTTTCAAAAACTTTGACTAGTGTGTTTATGTGATCTTCTGGTGTTTCTCCTACACAAATAACATCATCGACGACATGAATAATATTTTCTATACCTCGTAATAAATGTAACAGAGGTCTACATAATCCACTCGAACTGGTTTTGAGTCCAAAGGGTACTCTCAAATATTCGTGGGAACCGCATTCCGTCGTTGAAAAGGCCGTTTTGTAGACGTCATTATCTGCTATCTTAACTTGATGATAATCGTGCATGAGGTCTAGAGATGTAAAATATTTATTTTTGTTTGAAATGGAATGTAAGATTTTGTCGATTCGGGGCAGGAGATTTGTCGCCAACGACCTGCATATTTAAGGCTGTATAGTCCACTACAAGCCTAAGATCCTTGTTCTTTTTCGATACTAGCATACTGGGGGCTGGATATGGGTTTATGCTTGGCCGTACAATACTGTTTCTTTCTAATTCGCGGATTTTATTTTTTAACTAGCCTGTATAGGGATGGGGGATGTGATAGGGCTGTTTAGCTACAGGTAACCCTTTGGTTTGGATGGAGTGTTCATAGAATGGTATCAACCCGATATCCTCCTCACTCGTAGAAATATATCTCAAAAATTCCAAAGCAATTCAGCTAATTTTTCAATTAATCGTGTATCTTGGATGTGATTTAATATGAATTTTTCCATAAATTGGGGTTTTGTTAGGGGGTATCTATTCTTTGGATTACTAACGTCAATGCCACTAACTAGTATTTTCCTGGATTTTACCAACTTTTTTAACTTTTTTTCAGAAATCATTTGTATTTCAACGAGACATGTTCATTTTTTCAATATAATCATGTCGTTTTCATGTGTGTTAGTTAACCAAATGAAACCTTCACCTTTTTTCGTATGAAATGATCTGTTCTTCACAAAACAGATTTTCTAGAATTTCTTTACACGGGGATGCAAACCAAATTTCAGAATTGTCATTTACAGGGGTGATCATTTGAGAGATTTGTACTCTTTGCATAGTGTTTGGTAGGATTTTTGTTTTACGCATCGCGAACCCATAGTATTTTTCTTTCGAGCCATTTTGTATTATGTTAAGATTAGCGCTTGGCTGTGTCAAGTCTTCCTCTTTTTGGGTTGATTGTAAGGGGAGTTCACTTCCTGTCCCCTTGCAGCAGTACTTATATTTATTGTTTCAGTCCATAATTCGGTTATTTTCTTTATTTCTGTTTGTCTATACTCCTGCATTTTTCCTATTTTTGCTTTTACTGACTCGATCCATTTGCTGCTTGATTTTCTTTTTCGTCCCGTGCGAGAAAATGATGTGTAGTGAGGTACAAGAGACTTGATTATATTCACTGTTGCTTCCCCTTTCTCCACGCGTTGGAGAATAGGATCGTATGGATACACGAGTCTATTATTTGCAATATCCAATAAAACTTTATTAGATTTATGAAAATTAGCACCGATAATAGCTTCATATGGAAAATTTTTGCAGATTATGAAATTTTTAGGAAAGATTTTATTATCTTTTGTTACATTCAAACGTATGGAACCTATAGATTCCAACCTATGACCTGTGACACTAGTTAAACAAGGAATATTGATATTTCCCTGTCGTTTACTATATATTGGAAGTCTACTGAATACATTCGAATTTAATATGTTAGCCGTTGCACCTGAATATATTAACGCTTTGAATTTAATGCTCGCAACACTAAAATTATTTAATATAGGTAATATGTCATCATCATCACTTTAGGAAGGTACAATTACTGGATGGGACCTATAAAAAATACTGGCCTCCAGGGTCCTGGTTAATTTTCTTGGGGGCCAAATTCGTTTCCCTGTGCGCTTATCTGATAAGTTGGCGTTTGAGGTTGGGGTTCGGTCTGAATTTCATTTGTGAGGGAAGGTCCCAGTTGGTTGACATTTGATTTTTTTGTTTGCCAGGTATTACTGCGTGGGTTAAAGTTTCTTGTGCCAACGGCTTACGGCATTTGTTTATTTTGTATTGACGGAAAATTTCTTTTGTTTCCCGGCGGGAAAAAATATCCGCGGTTATCAGTTGTATTCCCTTTAAATCTAGTTGGATACACCGTTCGTGAATTAAATAGGTACATATTGTGTCGCGTGTGTGAGTCGGGGGACCGATAGTCATCTCGTCTGTTAGGCCAGGGATTGGAATAGAGTTGAGGCGTGTATTGGGAAGGATTCGAATGTGCAAATCCTTTTTGATATGGGTTATGGAACGATGGGAAACGTGGGGGGTCATTTCTATAGTTTCCTGCCCCAGTGGCGTTTGAGTTTGTTCTCCCGAATAAATTTTTATTAAAAGTTGGGATGACAGGTGTATATTTGTTTCTATTATGGCGTTCTCTGGCAATGTCCTTGTTTATTACATGCGTAGCATTTAATTGGGAGGTTTTGTACGTTGTTTGTCGTATGCGTAGGTGCAAAACGTACCGTTCTTTGCCTCGTAGGGGATGGAGACCCATTTCTGTTCGGTTTTGGGGAATTATCTCTTGAAAAAAATTCCAGAGAAATCATTTGTGATCGTCCTGGAATTGCACTTTATACATTATTTATTCTTTACTTATTGTCATTTGCAACAATCTAATAAATCTCAATCATTCCTTATACTTTCTGAACTGCTAGGTCTAATTTTTGAATATTCTTCGATATCAACATCCGGTACAGTTTGGGGCTTAATCCTTGCATGAAAGCATTAAGTACGATTTTATCGCATAAAGGGCTTGATTCTTTTCCATATTTTGCCTCGATGGATACAAATACCTTGTGTAGGTATCCCCTAACATTTTGTGTTTCATCGAAACATACCGTTCCATGCTTTAGTTTGTGTGTTGAACTAGTTTCAACAAATCTTTCTGGGAACGCTTTTAGCAATTTTTCTATCGGGTTTAATGGGAGGTAGTTGTCATCCCCTATTTTTTGTTCTATTTGTTTCAGGAATGTCAATACCTGTCCTTTAAATCTCATTAACAACTTGCCTACTAATGATTATAAGTCTGTTTGAGTTACTTTCACGAATTGATGTAGTTTAATAACAAATTCGTCCATGTCTGCATCACCGTTATATGAAGGAAGTGATTTTTAAATTTCCACTTTTGTGTCAATTATTTTTTTCTTTAATATTTTTTTTTTTTTAACCAACTACATTTTGGTTTTTTTTTTCAAAGTAAATAAAAATTCGGCAATGTTTTTTTGTTTTTTAAATTAAATTTTTATCGTTAAAATTATATTTTTTTTTTTATTTTAATGTGAACTATTCTTAATAAAATATTGCAATACAAGGCATGCACAATAAATTGCACTTTCAAGGCATGCGCAAGTAAATTATGAGTCTACAAGATGTCATACTCTCTCAAGCGTAATATTTCTCAATAAACTTTTTTTTGTTTTTTTTTGTCCTTATGTTTTGCTCCTTTAAACTGACCGCACCAATTCTGATGGGGGGTTTCTTTTAAAGATTTGATTGTACTTATATCTTCTGATGTTTCCTAACACGGAGAACCCAATTAATTAATTCAATGGGGAAATAGTCAAGCTCTTAGCTGATGGTTCGCGTTTGGCTTTCCTGAGTGGAGGCTGAACTTCTAGAGTGGGGAGCTTAAACTAGGAGTACATGTAGGGAGCTTATATTAACGGCCATACTGAGTCGAAATCAGACTGATAAGTTTCATTTTCTCTTAGGAGCGAGTGGAGCCACAAGGACTAACAAATTTGAGAAATAGTAACATAGAGAGAAGAAAATAAGAAAGTAATGCATGTGTTGTTACTCACATAATTGTCGCAGAGCTTCGGTTATTTCAACATACTTGTAATACGAGACACTAATACAAAATTGTCATCTTGAGCGATGCTGCGCAAAAGTTGATGCACTGACAAAAAGGTTCTTTCGAAAGTTTATTTTGAATGGACTCACATAATATAAACCACAAGAAATTCCTCGGTTAGACTGGTGTATAACTCCTCTAAGACTCAAATAAGACTAAAAATAAGACTGGCGCAAACATTGCTAAGTCCTAACTATCTACTCTTCCTAATTTCGCCAGAAGTTACATTCGGGCGTTACTCACAAGTAGATTTTACAGTCCCTATTGTCTGCACTATTTGTCTTACATCACTATTGGACTGGCTTGCACCAATGGACTACTTGGGTTTGACTGAAGTTTATGACATTTAAGATATCACTCTGGAATTTTTTTAATAAAGCGAAGTTCAAAATTGTAACTTTAATTACAATTTATAACTTTTTTATAATAATACTTTGGAATTTTTTCGGAACAAACAAAGTTTTACACTGTAACATTTTGCTAGCAGGGGTTCGCTTAATCCTCAGGAGACGTAAAATTTATTTATGTGAAAGTTTGTAAATGATAATAAAAATTAATTTCATTGAGATACCCAGTTTTAAACTTAGTCTCCAGAACAATGCAATTAGCTTATACAAAGATATTCTGCATCTCGAGTGACTATTTTTCTTTATTATAAATCTTACTCTCTTGATAGTTTGGTATTTTGAGCTCTTATATTTCGAATTACTTTGTCAATCACCTCTCATATAATAATTGGTCAGGCTAATATTAACTTATTGCATGTTTTGGTGATGCGGAGTTAGATTTCCTTATTACATTTTCTGTGTGAAAGATTTTTGCAATGTATTGTTTAATCAACTACATTTGTTTCGTCATTTTTAAATGAAAGGCTTGAAACTTGCTAAAAAGGCTCTTACAATTCATTGTTTATTTAAATAAATATGTTTTACTATTTTAAATTGAACGCTTGAGGCTTGTTTGATCTGTAGGTTACTTGAATTTTCGGATTCATATTTTTGGGTGATGTTACTTTACTGGGGTAACTTTAATTGGGGAATTTTGATGTATTTTTTTAGAATTGATCCCATTACACTATAAAAATGCAGTCAGTTAAAGATATGATCAAACCAATTTCTGCTTGGCAAGCATGACCAGAGAAAAAAGACAAAAATCTATTGTTGCTAGTTGTTTTTCTATAAATTTTAAAGTCCTGACTGTTTTCATTCTTTAAAAGCAGAACAGAAAGAAAAGGAAGTTTCCCAGCTCTCTTCTAATTCTATAGTAAAATTTAACCCCTCCCCCCCCCCATTTTTTTAAAGATATTCCAAAAAACTTTTAGTTCCTCCTGCCCACGATTCCATAAATTATATAATCCCCAGAAATTATGTTTTAAGAAATATAAATGTAAAACCAGATCTTGAAGTAGTGAAAAATGCACTTTTTGAGAAGTTATTGTTTTAGAAGCTAAACTTGAAATGACAAAAAATGAGCTTTTTCAAAGAAGCTGTTAGTTTGTAACTTAAACCAAAGAGCTGAAAATTCCAGAGACATGTTAGTTGCAAGATAAACCCAAGTACCTGTCAAATAACTAACTAAGACACACCCAAGTACTTGTCAAATAACTAGCTTAGAAAGAACATCTTTGCATACAAAAACAAATAAATTAAAAAAGACAAAGTAATCAAACTACCATAATCCCAGTATTGCCCCAAAACTTAAAATTCCCCACCTTTGAATTTTTCCATTCCGAAATGGTTGGATAATTTGGAATTAGTAAAACATTCCACAAATTGAAACACTATTTTTTTTTGTTCCATCTCTGCCCTTACAAAACCTAAAGATTTCAGAAATAGGTGTGAATTATGCAATTTAAGAAAAAATCCACCAATATACCCTAATCCACCCATAAGAAGAATCCCTGTAGCCAGATATCCTTTTGATATAGTCTCGTTTGACCTATATGGTACCAGTGGTTGTCTTCCTATATTTAACAAAGGTCATACGGTATGTCTATACTTTTGGTAACTAATAATTTTTTTGGTTTCGCTTTTTCTAAGGTAATAAAAAACCAAAGCACCTACACAACAAGTAAGGCCTCAGAAGAATTATTTCTAAGCTTTGGAATACCAAACACAGTACTGAGTGACAACAGGAGTAACTTTATTTCAAAAGTAACTAAGGATTTAATGAACTTCCACATAAAAAAGCTAGTAACAACCTCTTATCACCCCTAAGCCAATGGAAAAATTGAAAATAGACACATATTATTTTAAAACATCCTAGGAATTTACACAAGGGATGACACGAGAGATTGGCATGAAAGTTTACCCTGTCTAACAAATGTTGTGTATTTCAAAATCTCTTATGAAGAAACAATTGAATCAAGGCAATATTATTATGATTCTCAAGATTATAAACAGTAATTCATAAGAAACTTTCAAACAAATATTTTGGACCTTTTAGAATAATAAAAAAAATATGACAATAATTTAACATTTAAACTCAAAAACCCTAATACAGGAAGAACTCACAAATATCATGCTAATCGACTGAAGAAAGCCAAATTTTCGGAAACGTGTGTATTGCAACCAACAACATCTGATTCATCAATTGCAGAAAACGGACCACCTAGGTCAAGATTGGGGGAACTACAACAATTTAATCTTAAACTAGGATATTGTGAAAACAATAGTAAAGAAGAAGATTTTAATGAATTCCTAACTATGACAAATAGGATTGCCCCTAAAAACCAAACCATAATTGTAAGAAAAACACAAAAAAGTGATTCCTCTTCCACAGAAAGTGCAGAAGAACTAGATTATACACTTTCTCCAAAATCTCAGTTTTTCCCAGATAGAATCTTGACCCCTTATCCCCCAAAACAATTCCCAGATGACTTTGTGTTACCCACAACACCTAAAGAAAGACTGATACCATTATATGATAATCTGCACAAAGCTATAAACATGTCAGGTGACAGAAGAATAGAAATACACACCGGTGAACCACAAAAGAAGACTTTGCATGAAGCAATGGACATACTAAATTATCCAATTAAAACCAGGCAAAGTATGGCTGTAGTGAATCCAAAGACACATGAAGATACCCATAAGGCACAATACCATGATATAACGGTATCAAAGGTTAACCCCAAACACACAACATCTTGGAGGGAGACTGTGATACAATGTATGCCCCATCCTCCTGAGGATCTTGCTTTTAAGCTCTTGTGTCACCCCACAATACCATTCAACTTGTCACAAAAATCACAGGAACCTTTCAATTCACCAGATTTAAAAGTTCAGATGTTGATGCAACTATAGAATAGAATGGAATATGATTTATTGGCTAAAATAGCACAAAAGCTAGGATAAGTATGTTAGAATTACAATAATAAGACAGATGTTAGGGGATAAACATAAAACAAAACAAAAAAATATACCTCCACTGGAGAGGAAGGGCAGGATCCACAACCGAATCCCAAAAGTCAGTAGACGAGGATCCTGAAATATCAGACCATAGCTCCACAGACACAGAAAGTGAGTCTGAACAGGAAAAATCTAGGGATATTAAAAGACCTACACTGCCCTCTGCAGCATCACATGGGAAATCAGCAAAACTAAAAGGTCAAAAATTTCTTAAAAACTAATACAAAAGTTTGGCTTAATATCTCTAGCCAAACCAAAAACAGCTTTGTCGCCATCAGAGCAGCTTTTTCAATAAACTTCAGGCAAAAAGTGTGTGAATGACTTATTTTTTAGCAATGACAAGTCTGTCTATTGAAGCCTCTAAATCAGCCATTGAATAGTTATCAGGTATTTCACAGACAACTTCTAGAGACTTTTTATCAATCCCATTGGTTTCAACGTTTGGAATGGAGTAAGTAACTGATGTGGCCAGCATATTGACTGAGCACTTAGCACATGTCATCGCAACCCAGCTTTTACTTTGTGGCTTGGATTTCAGGGTCATGATCCCGTCGCGACCATCCAGCGTTTTGAGCTTCTTCATGCATAGGATAGGGTCACTGAGCTTCAGGGTTGGGTTCCTTACAATAACAGCATGTGACAATTTTTCCAAATTTGGAGTAGGAGATCCAAGCTTAAGACTGTCTGCAGTAACCCTAAACGCAATGTCGTGCAGACATTCAAGACAAGAGTTCACCTTGGCTCTGAGGGTACTGAAGGCATTTACAGGGACCATTGGCACTTCAATGGGACATTTGATAACAAAGTCTGGAAGCTTTATGTTCTGGGAATCACACTTTACAAGCAAAGAAATAAAGGGCTTTAAAAAAAGCAACATATGGGTCTCAGAAAAAGAAGAAGACTCGAAAAAATCAGCCATGTACTCTTTTATCATATCAGGCAAAACTCATTTAGCAAAATTTTTCTGCACAAAGCACAGGATAGAATTGTAAAACAGTTCATCTTCGCACC
This sequence comes from Artemia sp. Qi Xiang Cuo, assembly GCF_049724085.1. Taxonomy (NCBI): domain Eukaryota; kingdom Metazoa; phylum Arthropoda; class Branchiopoda; order Anostraca; family Artemiidae; genus Artemia; species Artemia sp. Qi Xiang Cuo. The sequence continues at coordinate 29,630,346 of NC_142804.1, read as the reverse complement.
AATTACCAGTTCCCATTTAAAAAGTCTAATACTCCAATACCAAAAAGTTGACCACCCCAATAAACAAGGGAAGCGTCAGTCCCTGTTCCACCTAATCCCTGCAGTTTAAGTGAGAACCTCCCGGAATGGGCAACAGCACTTGCGATAGGGAACTGCCCCTCTTCTGCTTGCCAATTAGGTTTATGTAAAAATGGCTTGGCACACTATAAATAAATGTCCAGAAACTAGGTCAGTAGATCAGTATACACATGCAGGTCAATAAAAATGTCAGGATTATATGTCACTAATCCCTATTGCAAAATTTGTGTTTTCTTCACTACAATTTACTGAATTATTAATGTCCATACTATATCCAATTTTGATGTTGACACCTTGAACTCTGAATTAAAACTGAAAAAAAAACATAAAAAAAAAATGTAGGAACAATATCGTCTTACAATAATACAGAAAAAATTGACCCAAGTTGCTGAACAGAATTATTATTACAAGATGTCTGAACCATAAATTTAAAACAAGGTTGCCGACTGGTGACCAAAGAGACAACCGTACAAACACCAATACTTACAACAAATAAGAACATCAAAAGCCCAAAAATAATTAATTTTCAAGGAATAAATCTGTCATTTACAATTCCAAATATAAATAATGAGGAGATGAGAACCACCATCTGGACGAAAATTGAGAAAATGAGAGGCACAGTGCCGTTAACAAAAATCAAGGAGGCTATGGACTCCCATATACCACTCTTTACTAGGTAGGACCAGAGATTAGAATTGTTGAGAATCAATTTGGATTATTCTCATTACATTCCTGGTACAATATCATAGTAACAATATTTTTGGCTTTTCTTATTTATCTAACAATAAGAGCATCTCCCTCATCTTTAATCAGAAGTCAACATAATAATCCAGACCTAAAGAAGATATGATAAAATTCAACCCTTGAAGAACATCAATTTCTGAAACATAGAAAATAATGAAGTTATTCCTTAGCGAAGATGTATGCATAAACCAACCCCTAAAAGTCTGAACTTGCAGACAACCATGAAACCTAACAGCTACCATACAGACCATGGTGCTCCAACAAAACATCAGACCAAGCCTGCAGCACCAGGTGTATCAAGACACAAGACCATTGAGTAACAACATCATCAATGAACAAGAAATATGAGGAATTTTCAATGTAAGCTTTGACATTACAATTTGTGAAACATAATGCCCAAGTAAGGCTTCTACAACTTTCTAAAAACAACAAAAACCTTTGAAGAAGAAAACAAAATATTAAAGTATTTATTTGGACAATTATCTTAATTTTATAAGCTTAAAAATTTCAATTTTAGAACTAATTTAAGGTGAAAGTGGGAAAATTAAGAACTAAAAACATGTATTGGTAGTGAAAAATAATTATTTAATGAAATCTTTATGTGAAATGGGTATAATATACTCACGAAATATTGTGACGTAGGTGCAAAGACAAAGCGAACAACAGAACAAACTCAGTGAAAAATTATAACCAAAGTACACCAGAAAAGTGAACTGCAGAATGCAATGACATTAGAGAATTGTTTTTCACCAGTGATTACTTTTATGGTTTGCTCTTAATTTTGATGTTCTGTTATTTATTTTTGAATACCCTGGATAAATTGCAAAGATAATTGAATTAAAATCGTTTTTGAAATGATGAAAACACTAAGTACAACTCAAGACGAAGCAATTGAAACTTGGTATTCATAGTATGTATCTATTGTTATATTCAAGTAATATAATCTTAATCTTTGGTGTAGGAATATAAACATTGGAATGCGAAACTGTATCGTTAACATGCCCGTTGAATACTATATTAGTTCTAGGTGGAGGAACACAAAAAAATAGAATGGAAAAACATATCGTATGGTAGAAGAAGATCATTACTCATTCCATGGTGGAGCGAAACGTAGAATATAAAAATTTGAAATTATACCATATAATGTTACTATATAATATTTGAATTGGTGCAAAGAAAAACTAATTTTACAATAATGGAGATAAACAAAAGTACATATATTTATTTTTCTTTGTTCTTATTTAAATTAACTAAATTTAAAAAAAAAGTGGAGGTTAATCTCAATGATGAGAACATCATTGAACTGCAGGAAAGGCGATAAGTGATATAAAGCCTTACAATTTCCCCTACAGTTTGAAAAGTTTTGTGCTCCTTGAAAAGACAACTGTTATTTTCGTAAATCGATCTCAAAGTAGTGAAAAAGGCACTTTTTCAAAAGCTTTCGTTTTGGAAGCTAAACTTGAAATGATGAAAAATTAGGTTTTTTAAAGAATATGTTATTTCATAACTTAAACTAAAAACCAAAAATTCCAGATGCATTTTATTTGCAAGACACACCCAAGTACCTGTCAAATAACTAAGACACACCCAAGTAAATTTCAAATAATTAACTTAGAAAAAACTTAGAAAAACTAACTTAAAAATCTTTGCAAACAAGGACAAAGAAATTAAAAGAAGACAAAAAAGTAAGCTGGGAAACACTTCGTTTGGCATCCTTATTTGGATCCAGAGTAAAAAGGTCAAATAACTAGTTATATCAGGTTTGTGCGAAATATGTTCTGGGAACAAATTGACTTTAAATATAGTCTTGTTTTAGCAGCCAGACAGAACCTGTGTTATATTTGCTATATTGCCTGTCGAAATATTACTGTCTGAAAAATTATATGTAAGTACTAAAATGAAACTATTATTTATTGTATTGTCTTTGTTTGCATCACCAGATCCCAGGTACAATTCTCGTGACCTCTAGGAGCTCCCTAAAGGGAATCCATAGTATAGAAGAAAAGATTATATCGAGTGCTAGTCCCTTGGTTTTTAATGTAACATGGTGAGATAAGGTGGAATCTCTTCAGAATCCATCTATCTCAATACAATAGAGTCAAACTTTCGATTTTGACACACTTTACCTCCCAAAGCTAATCTAAAATTAATCCCATACACCCCCCTCCCGTAATACAGAGACTGCCAGATCGGCTTTATCGCTAATTAAGTCCAAATTTCTTAATAAATTACTTTTAAGAAGGACTGTAGCTGCTTTCACATCAATATTTGGATACATTAACATGACGTCAAAGCTTATTTACTTTAAGAAATTTCCACCTCTTTTTGTTTTTAACTAATTCTGAAGAGTTCTTAATATAAGAAATTTATGTAGACAAGAGTGGCTGGCATACCAACACTAATAACTTGCTTAGAACACTTGTTTCTGATTCTGTACCAGATAAAATTGGTTGTACTGGCAGATTCCGCTTATGAATCATAGGGAGCCCATATAGTTTAGGGCAGAGGGAACTGCCAGGTAATCCTTTCAAAGAAATTTGAGATGTAATCTTTCCTTTGCCTTTCAAATAGTTTAACTTGTTTTTAAGTTTATTTATATACGAGTTGGTTGGATCAATAGAAAGTTTTTTATAGGTTTTCCCAATCAATGCTTATGGATTAAATAACTTTAAAAAAATAAATTTGAAATCAAATAGTAAGTTTGAAACCAATGTTTTAACCCTTTTTAATACCCACAAATTATGAAAAGAAATTATCATTTTCCAGGGTCCAAAAAAGCCTTAAAATTGAGCTTATGACAAAAGCGATTATTATATTCAGAAAGAGTATAAAAAAGGCATCGATTGTTATATTCACTTTATTTGTAGGTTAGAAATGGGCAACTTTTTATAGGTTTTTTCATCCTGCATTAAAGTCCTTAATTTTGATTCGTTGTCCTCAGCTAAAATACAGCAGATACAACAATCTAGTTAAAATCAATACATTATTTGGTCATAGGATAGCCTTTACGTTAACATAGTATTAAACAAAATGGTAAGACAGCTAGCCTTATTCATTATGTTATTATAAATCAAAGAGTGTCAGGATCAATAAAGGGCAGTAGGGTATATATTTGGGTAGATATCGGGATGTTCCGGCCCCCCAGTTAGGGATTGGCGTCCCTGCCCCTAGCCGAGCCGAAGAAACCGGTTGGGCAGTGGCATAGCAAGTTGCTCCCGAAGAAAAAGAATATGCTAAAGAAACGTCAGTAAAAAGCCTCGGATCAAATCCCAACATGATGACGACCCATTCATGCCCCTCGAACAGATTTCTGAATGCGAATAGACCTGTACTAATCGGATTTTGGAACGTAAGGACCATGTCGGCTCTTTCAAAAACTGAAAAACTTCTACAAGGGTGTGAAAACTTTTGGCTAGACATCCTCCCAGTGACCAAAGCATGATGGAAAGGCTGGGGAGAAAAGAAGCTCAAAGTAGTAAAAAGCAACACGACTTATACAGTTCTATACAGTGGAAAAGCGGACAGACATGCAGGTGGAGTCGCAGCTATATTGAACCCAAATGCAGCAAAATCTTTCTGCTCGTGGAAACCGATTAACGAGAGAATCCTGTACACACAATATGCATCTAAAAATGCAAAGCTGTCGCTAGTCATCTGCTAGACACCAACAAATGATGCCGATGAAGCCTCTAAAGATGATTTTTATGAAACCCTCCAGTCCGTCCTAGACTTCATCCCTCTCCATGACGTCGCTTGCTTGACAGGCGACCTAAATGCGAAAGTTGGTCAGGACAGATCTTATTGCCCGGAGGTGTTGGGACATTTATCAACGGAAATGGTGCAAGGCTAGTCAGCTTTGCCATGTCGAACGACCTGTTGATAGGAGGTACCTTATTCGAGCACAAAGATATCCATAAGTATACATGGACATCCCAAAGCAAAACTGTCAAAAACCAGATTGACCACTTTCTGATCCGACGACGGTGGAGAATTAGTCTGAAAGACGTGAGGAATTACAGAAGTGCGGACGTCGGGTCGGACCATGAACTTCTTGCAGTAACACTCAAGTTGAAACTCCGCTCGAACAGATCTCGACAACCAACAAAACTACCTAGAAACTTCGAAGTGGAGAAGTTCACATGACAAGGATGTTAGGAGACAATTCAGCATTAAACTCTCGAACGGATTCGAGGCACTTGCTGATATACCAAAAGACGTAGAAGAAGGTTGGACGACTGTACAACAGAACTACACAGAAACTTCTGAAGAAGTTCTTGGCTTTAAAAAGTCAATAAAGGAACAATGGATATCCCAGAAGACATGGGACTTGATCGAAGACCGCAAGAAAATAAAACAGCACGCTCAGTAATGATCCCTCTACTGATGCCATGAAAGACATAGCGTATAGAGAAGCGGACAGAGAAGTGAAGAAAAGAGCTACATAAGACAAGTGACAGCACCTCAATGAGAAAGCAAGAATGGCAGAAGAAGCAGCCCGACGTGGTGACACGAGAGCTGTGCACCGCCTAACTAAAGAAATCGTTGGGAAGACCAACGTACAAGATGGGACAGTAAAAGAGGAAATCGGAAGACTGCTAACCGATCCAGATGACCAGAAAAACAGATGGGCGGATTACTTCGAAAGCCTTCTCAACTACCCGTCCCCTTCTGTTCTACCAGATATTCTGGACAGCCCATTTTTGGGTCTCCTCATTAATGAAGATGAGCCAACAGCGGATGAGATCCTTTCAGCCTCGAATAAGCTGAAGAATGAAAAATAACCGGTTAGTGACCATATATCTGGAGAAATGGTCAAGTCATCGATCCGCAGGTCCCTTTTGGTGTAGCTAGTCTTCCTCTGGCAAAAAGAAAATTTCCCCAAAGACTGGAGAGCAGGAACCATTATTAAATTGTTAAAAAAAAGTAGACGCGACAGTCTGTGGCAAATACAGAGGCATCAACCTCCTCTCGATACCCGGAAAATTCTTCTGCATAATCATCCTGACAAGACTTCAAGCTGCCTTAGGCCCGCATTTACGCGAGGAGCAACATGGTTTCCGACCAAAAAGATCTTGCGGCGATCTGATATTCACACTGGTTACCATGCTAGAAGAATAAAGCGAGTGGAGACAACGTCTATATCTATTGTTCCTCGACTTTGAAAAAGCTTTCAGCTCAATAGACCGTCCAATACTATGGTGGATCCTGATCTTCTACGGTATTCCTTAAAAGCTGGTTTGCCTTATCATAGCAATGTACGAATACACGGAATGCTGCATGAGAACCTCCGAAGGAAATTCAAGATATTTCAAAGTGATGACAGGTGTCAAACAAGGATGCGCATTGTCTCCATTCCTCTTTATTCTCATAGTGAACTACATATTCAGGCAAATTGATGGACACGGGATCAAAATTGCAGGCAGAATAGTCCAAGATCTTGACTTTGCAGACGATGTTAGATTGATGGAGAAAGACAAAAGCAAACTTCAAGACTTTTTATGCAAATTAGCCGAAAGAGCCGAGCAGTTTTGGTTGCATATCAACACCCCCAAAACCAAAGCGATGTCAACCACTAGCTCACCGATGAATATTCAGTTGGGGACTGAAAGCATAGAGCAAGTCACCGACTTCCGATATCTTGGTAGCACCGTCTCGTTTAGTGGCGATTCCGAGAAAGAGCTGCGAACACGAATAGCCCTGGCAAGCTCGGAATTTCAATGACTTTGACCAGTCTGGAGATCAGCAAAATACTCACTCCAGCTAAAACTTCGCCTTTTCATAAGAAACGTCCTTTCGATCTTGACGTACTCTATTTAATGTTTAAAACTCACCGCTGAGCAGGAAAAACGACTCACTGCATATGAAAACAACTGTCTTCGACTTATCCTGAACATTAACTGGAAGGATAGGATAACAAGCTTGGAAATTCGGCACTACACAAACCAGCCTGATGTCGCTGATGTAGTCAGGCGACGAAGATGGCGCTATCTTGGCCATGTTATCCGTATGCCAGAATCGAGACTACCGAATATGCTTCTCCAGTGGCAACCAGACGACACGCGTTCACTAGGAAGGCCCAAAAACACGCTGTGCAGGACATATGAGTGGGACAGGAGAGCCCTTCATGCAACCTTAATCCTGGAGTGGGAGGACATCTACGCCGCAGCTCATTTGTGGGATGATTGGAGGCTGTTAACGGACGCCCTGTCTGCCTCTGGAGGTACAGGAGGAGCTAAGGTCTAAGGTAAGGAAGTAAAACAAAGACGCAAAAAAAAGTTGCAAAGCAAGTCTTCTTGCTACTTGCTTTACATCTTTTTTGTGACTTTTTTTCCCCATTTTAGGACATCCTGGTCTTTTTTAGGCCCCAGATGGATTTTTGGAAAGAAAAACTATCATTTATTACCTGTAAAACATGACCTAAATATTTTAAATTTTTTTTCTTTATAGCTCCAGAAAGTTGAATCAACCACATTTTCCAGTCTACATTTTATTTGATTTATTTTCATATTTAGACAGGTATTCAAAACTGTCCTTAGTCAATTTTCCAGCAAATATCTTCCATAGCCCTTTTGGGCACCCAAATGTTGTAGCCTTGGTTGACCTCAGTCATTACTGTAGCTTCTGGTATCCCAATTTTGGTTCTTTAATTTATCTCCCTATAATTCCAGCCTTCTTTCTGTACAAAATCCCTGGGTCTTGGATACTGTAATTTTTAAATCCACCATCCATCCTAAATACCTGGTGGGTAGTTACCTTCTCTGTATTTCATCTTTTTAATTAATGGTTGATTCTAGGTGGTGATATTTGCTTTTAAAAGCAATAATAGTGCTTGTATATACCCTACTGCCCTGTATTGACCCTGACAGTATTTGATTTACAATAACAAAATGAATAAGGCTAGCTGTCTTACCAATTCGTTTAAAACCATGTTAACTTAAGGGCTATTCTGTGACCAAATTATGCATTGGTTTTAACTAGATTGTTGTATCTGCTGTATTTTAGCAGTTTGATTACCATTAACATTTTCCTTTCCAACACCAAATTGGTCTAAGGGTTATGTCTACTTGTACCAACCTCGGCAATGCAGTCCTGTAATTAAATTACCTTATTTCTACTTGGAATTGTTTTCATTTATTCCTGTAATTTTGTGTAAAATTCACTCAAGTAACTATTTTCTCTAGTTGCTGCTTAGGTTCTTAAGAATGAATTGGCTAAAGTAAACCATAACCAGAATAAGACGCAAAAGCCCATCAGAACAAAAAAGAAGAAATATTCATTGCAATGTCCAGCTTAAAATCCAGTGCAATGCTGTGTCACTTCATTGGCAATAATTTCCTTTGTGAGTGTCACTCATCATTGTCATCCTTCAACACTTTTGTACTAATAGATTTAGTTATCTGAAGTCCCAACATTTTGGCACAACTACCACTATCAGGCCACACTGGTAGGTTCTTCCTTCTTGGGATAACCCATAATGGGAGAACAGCTGCAGCCATTTATACCTTGCCTATCCTTGTCAGGCCATCTTGGTGAGGATATTTTCAAGTATCATCTGGTCAAAAAACAGGACCAACGTAACAATTGACCCTGCCCCAGCTCCTAAGTTTGCCGTTGTGCTAAAAAAAAAAACTGTCCTGCAAACCTGACCTCACCTAATTTTCGTAAGGACTTCGTCAATAAACTTTGCCCTGAGGCCTCAGGTGAAATAGCTGAACTTAAAAAATCGGCTTCGGAATGGAAACTTGTTGTTAAGTCAAAGCATGCAGCGAACAAAATTGCCGAGAATGCTAAAAACAGTACCTCTGGTATCTCAGTGAGTGTGAAATTCCCACTGTTTATAGGGATCCTGAAAGGCGTACCGTTCGAATACGATGAGAATCAAGTAAAATCTCTTGGATGCAATAACGAGGCGTCAGTTAAATTACAGTTAAAATCTCCTATAATAATAAAACACTTACCTAACTGGCTGATCTTCGAAAGGCAGGATCCTAGTTTCTCACACGCAGGAGTAAATGAAAATTCTGATCGGTCATTGCAGTGATCTGTCGGGAGATAGACGTTTACAATAACGTACTCTTTTAGAAGGATAGCATAAAAAAAATCACATGAATAAAAAATACTCGACCGGCACGAGGTCCTAACAAGCATCGCAATACCACCCGAGGGGCGGCCAGAATAAGACGCAAAAGCCCATGAGAACAAAAAAAGAAGAAATATTCATTGCAATGTCCAGCTTCAAATCCAGTGCAATGCTGTGTCACTTCATTGGCAATAATTTCCTTTGTGAGTGTCACTCATCATTGTCATCCTTCAACACTTTTGTACTAATAGATTTAGTTATGTGAAGTCCCAACATTTTGGCACAACTACCACTATCAGGCCACATTGGTAGGTTCTTCCTTCTTGGGATAACCCATAATGGGAGAACAGCTGCAGCCATTTATACCTTGCCTATCCTTGTCAGGCCATCTTGGTGAGGATATTTTCAAGTATCATCTGGTCAAAAAACAGGACCAACGTAACAATTGACCCTGCCCCAGCTGCTAAGTTTGCCGTTGTGCTAAAAAACTGTCCTGCAGACCTGACCTCACCTAATTCTCGTAAGGACTTTATCGATAAACTTTGCCCTGAGGCCTCAGGTGAAATAACTGAACTTAAAAAATCGGCTTCGGAATGGAAACTTGTTGTTAAGTTAAAGCATGCAGCGAACAAAATTACCGAGAATGCTAAGAACAGTACCTCTGGTATCTCAGTGAGTGTGAAATTCCCACTGTTTATAGGATCCTGAAAGGCGTACCGTTCGAATACGATGAGAATCAAGTAAAATCTCTTGGATGCAATAACGAGGCGTCAGTTAAATTACAGTTAAAATCTCCTATAATAATACAACACTTACATAACAGGCGAATCTTTGAAAGGCAAGACCCTAGTTTCTCACACGCAGAAGTAAATGAAAATTCCGATCGGTCATTGCGGTAATCTGTCGGGAGATAGACGTTTACAATAACGTACTCTTTTAGAAGGACAGCATAAAAAAAATCACATGAATCAAAAATACTTGACCGGCACGAGGTCCTAACAAGCATCGCAATACCACCCGAGGGGCGGCCACTTGAAGCGGATCGTTTAGTGGGCACCGAATAGGTAGTAAAATTATTGTCAATTTTCAGAAGGCCTAAACTATGACTCGTCAAAAAATGTTCTTGCAAGCACAATACGTCACAATTCGAAAGCAAACCTTTTATCACAGGAATTTTCGCTAAAAATCCACCATTAATATTCCACGAAAGTACAGCTTGCGTAGTATTAGACAGATTCATATCATACCGTGGGCTTTACTTGTTGACTGTTGTTATTGGGACACTTTGCACTGTAACAAGTGTGGCCGGCAACTTTACATTCTAGACAGAAAATTTTTTTCCGAACACGGTGTGGCTCTGTTAGAGGTGTGATCACATGATCCACAGCGAGAGAAGAGAGCCCAATTGAAACACTGTGAAGCCAGATGACCAGTTTTATCACACAAGAAAGAACGCTTTGGAAGATATAAAAATGCTTGTGCAGAAAGCTTTTCGTAGCCAATGTTCACAGCCTTTTCAAAAACTGATCCAGGTTTTGTTTCAACTCAAAGTAGACCTTGAACACTCGGGACTTTCTGCACTGTGAAACTTTCACGCAGTTTGGTACAAGAGATTTGACTTGATTCTCATCGTATTCGGTCAGAACGCCATTCAGGACCCCTATAAACAGTGGGAATTTCACACTCACTGGACCAACGTAACAAAAACAGGACCTGGTCAAAAAACAGGACCAACGTAACAATTGACCCTGCCCCAGCTCCTAAGTTTGCCGTTGTGCTAAAAAACTGTCCTGCAAACCTGACCTCGCCTAATTTTTGTAAGGACTTCGTCGATAAACTTTGCCCTGAGGCCTCAGGTGAAATAGCTGAACTTAAAAAATCGGCTTCGGAATGGAAACTTGTTGTTAAGTCAAAGCATGCAGCGAACAAAATTGCCGAGAATGCTAAAAACAGTACCTCTGGTATCTCAGTGAGTGTGAAATTCCCACTGTTAATAGGGATCCTGAAAGGCGTACCGATCGAATACGATGAGAATCAAGTAAAATCTCTTGTACCAAACTGCGTGAAAGTTTTACAGTGCAGAAAGTCACGAGTGTTCAAGGTCTACTTTGAGTCGAAACAAAACCTGGATCAGTTTTTGAAAAGGCTGTGAACATTGGCTACGAAAAGCTTTCTGCACAAGCATTTGTATATCTCCCAAAGCGTTGTTTCTCGTGTCATAAGACTGGGCATCTGACTTCACAGTGCTCCAATCAGGCCCTCTTCTCTCGCTGTGGATCATGCGATCACACCTCTAACAGTGCCTCTCCGTGTTCTGAAAAAAATTTTCTGTCTAGAATGTAAAGTTCCCGGCCATACTTGTTACAGTGTAAAGTGTCCTAATAATAGCAGTCAACTAGCAAAGCCCACGATATGATATGGATGTGTCTAATACTACGCAAGCTGTACTTTCGTGGAATATTAATGGTGGATTTTTAGCGAAAATTCCTGTGATAAAAGGTTTGCTTTCGAATTGTGACGTATTGTGCTTGCAAGAACATTTTTTGACGAGTCATAGTTTAGGCCTTTTGAAAATTGAAAATAATTTTGCTACCAACTTGATGCCCGCTAAACGATCCGCTTCAAGTGGCAGCCCCTCGGGTGGTATTGCGATGCTTCTTAGGACCTCGTGTCGCTCAAGTATTTTTGATTCATCTGATTTTTTCTTGCTGTCCTTCTAAAAGAGTACGTTATTGTAAACGTCTATCTCCCGACAGATTACCGCATTGACCGATTGGAATTTTCATTTACTTCTGCGTGTGAGAAACTAGGGTCTTGCTTTTCAAAGATTCGCCTGTTAGGTAAGTTTTGTATTATTATAGGAGATTTTAACTGTAATTTAACTGACGCCTCGTTATTGCGTACTTCTATTTTGTCTGGTATGTTTGACGATTGGCTTAGGATATTGCCAAAAGATCTCGATTATACTTACACACACCATTCAAGTCACGTGTCGAACCTTGACCATGCAGTTTCTTTTATAAACTTCCAAGTGTCACCTGTTCATGTCGTTACTGATTTCCAACTATCAGACCACCTTCCAATATCTGCATCTATTTATTGTCCCTCTGCTCAGTCTACTCCCACCACACAACCACATCAGCCCCATGCCCAATTTTACAGGGATTGGGAAAACATCCAAGATGATCTTTTTTCTGCAGTTACTAATTCTATCCTACTTAAAATTCATGTTCCGTTCCAGCTGCTCATGAAAAATCCACAAGTTGATGCAGATGAAATACAGGTGTTGCTAGATATCTATGTTCCACAAATTTGCCATTCTCTGCGATGCGCGGAAAAAGTCGCTATACCTCTTAAACTTTATACGTCGGGGTGTCACAAAGCATTGGTCCAGTAATCCGGGCCTAGTTGAAGCTTGGAGAAAATCGAAATTTTGGTACCATTAATGGCTCCAGTGTAACCGTCCTCGCTCTGGCTGGGTTTCTAACATTCGTCTTTCTACCAAAAGAAAGTTTGCAAGAGAACTATCTATGCAAATAAACCACATAATTGAAGAGATGTCCAACCAAGCTTCTCTTTCCCAACCTTGCTTCTGGAGAAACGTATCAAGATATCCTCCTAACGCTCGCCTATCTGCTCAAGTTATTCCTGATTCCGAATGGAATTCATACTTCTCTTCTCCCCACCAGATGCCGCCCTACAGTCCGAATATGAAGATAAGCTTGATAAATTTCTGTCTAGTTGTCCAACCGATAATTTTATTTTTTTCGGTTCATTCTGTACTGCGAGCAATCCAACGCCTAAAGCATAAGAAATCTTCTGGTATCGATAAAATGAGCGCTCTTCACATTCTGCATGGAAGCGTGCTGCTCGTAAACCATGTTACTCTTTTGATGCAGATGATTGTTACCCAAGAGTTGTACCTTTTTCTTTCTCAATCGGAGATCTCACTCCAATTCCAAAGAAAGGTAAACTCGCTACCCAGTGCTCGTCCTCCCGCCCTATAACAGTGGCTACTACCTTCTGTAAGCTTTTTGAACTTCTGTTCATTGACCATCTGAACGTGAAATGCTTTGTTCCACCTCACCAATTTGGATTCCAGCCACGTCTCGGTTGTGCCCACGCTTTGTCTGTTGTCGCGAACGCATTGATCGATGCTGATGCATCAGGTGAAACTCTCGTGTTGGCCGGGCATGATGTTCATAAAGCGTTCGACTCTCATTCACGCCGCTATGCTACTCCCTGCAGCAAAACGTGGAGTGAGCCTTTCATATATCAGAGCCCTACGAGACATGTATTATTGTCTTAAAGTTCGCCTAATTTTTCACGCATTAGCTAAAGTTGACGGCTCTCAAGTCTACACATCAGCCCCTGATATGTTTGTCAACGTTGTTGAAAGAGAAACCCATCAAGGTATTGTTTCTTCCCCTTCACTCTTCAATAATGGAGTTCTTGATGCACAGTCAGCTGTTCCCACATCTTTCATCTTTGCCGGTCTTGATTTATCTCTTGCATGTTATGCAGACGATATTCTGAATTTGAGCCGCACTATCAAGCGCATAACTGAGATTTTCGCAACGCAACAATCTGAGTATACGAAACTAGGTCTTCAGTTCAATGCTGAAAAGTCCGAAGTTGTATTCTTCAACTGGAAGCAAGCTTCGCCTAGGGATATTCCTCTCGGAAATAGTATGATTAAGCCAGTGGATCATATCACCTACCTCGGCCTTCCCATTGGTTCGTCAATAATGCACACGCGACAACTATTAATTGCTCACATTGAACGTAGAGTTGGGCTATCATATGCTTCTTTTTTAACGAATAAGTTACGCTTCAACCGCCGTCTTCTTTCGAAACTTTTTAACTCTGTCGCTCTACCACATTACCTGTACATATCGCCGTTTTGGAAAATGCTCACAAATTCTGACAAGTCAAAAATTCGATCAGTTTTCTTCCGGTTCGCAAAATATCTTTTACGCTTTCCCTCTTGGACCCGCAATTCCTATCTAATTAGAAAATTCAGCATTGCTGACCCCATTATAGCTGTGGAAAATCGAATTCGTGCTTATAATTCCCGTTTAACGACGTTGAACCATCCTTGGTCGTCAGTACTGGGCCAGTAGTTAAGATGTATTTTTTGTATGTGTGTGTTTTTTTTTGTTTTTTTTAAGTGTTTGTTTTCGCGCTTAGTGTAATTGTTGCAGTTTTTGAAACTGATTGATGATTTAGTCTCTTTTCGTATGAGTCCAACTTAAGTGACGCTGGTTATTCTCAATTTTGGTGTCAATTTTTCTATGATAATATATTGCGTATATTACAAATAATTTAATTGTTTATTGATTATCGGTTCTTTTAAGTATATTGCTTTAAGTAAAGATGTAAAAGGATCCGCGATTGAGTAATTTCCTTGTTTCTGATATTTATGTATATCGGAGTAAATGAATCATTTTGTTGAGAATGACCTGAGTTCAAGACCAGCGGGCGAAAGTGTCGTTTAATTGTTTTTACCGTTTCTTGTCATATTTACAAAAGTTGATATGATTATCTAAAGTATATTTTTAATTCACTGATTATTATTTGGATTATTTTTTATTTTTTGATTTTACCAATTGCGGCTTGATGCAATGACGTTCATATTGCTTATGTTTGTTCAGTATTTAGGAGCCTAAAAAAAGAAACATGTTACGTACCTGCAGAGCAGTGTATAATTGAGTTTTTCTTTCTCATTTTGTAATTGGTTCTATGAGCTGATTAAGATCTTAGCTCCAGTGTTCGTCACTAAAAACCACATGTATAACTGCTAAGTTTATGTGTATTTCTTTTTTTTTGCTTATTGCTCCGTCTTTTCGTTTTTTTGTATGACTGGTTTTCCAATAAATAATAATAATAATAATAGAGTTCAGCACCACCTGTAGGGATTGTAAATTTTATCGTTTTATTTTATTCTTAAAACCAAGATAGATTTCCACCTTTTTGCTTACCGGTCCTAAATAATTTGTCTCATTTTTGATTCAGTGACACATATTCAGCAATACTTTGCAATCTTATATAGTCTATACAGGAATATTGTTAAAGTCAAAATATCAGACTATCAGCAGAATATTTTGCTCCTTTGTAAAATTTTAGTTTTCTTAAGGAATGTCCTTTAAGCCTATATTTGAGGGGGGTCCTCCTGTACACCTCCTGCTCCTTATAGGTATGATGTTGATTACAATTTTCATTTCAGTGCGCTTATGTTCCTCTGACACATGCAGTTCAAGGATCTGGAGGCTCAAATATCACTTTGAATTCTAAATATCCATGGACTTTCAGGTGGAGATCAAGTGGGGGGAAAAATGAATGGGCACCCTACCAAAGTGTTAATGATCAGTAAGTAAAGTAGCCAGTATTCTTTTAGTTTACTCTGTGCATGGGCTTATTCCCTTGGATTTATCTTACCTGGGAAAATTTTGAATAATTTTGTTCTATTTTTTTTTAGATTCACTATTTGATGAGTTCTTTTTAATCTATTTGTGTTTTTGCGTTTGTAACAGAACTGTCAGAAAGTGCCAAACAGAGGAGGTGCAACCGAAACTGCTCTTGATTATTGAAACTACTTTCCACAAAATAAGAATGAGCTTTTTGGGGACTCAAGGGTGAAGCAAAACTGTTTCAAGTGGATCCTGGTTATAAGCGACTATGCAACTAGGTATCTGGAGGCGATACCACTTTGCTCAACTGATTTACAGAAAATGGGTGATTGATTAATCAAGTTTCTCTCCTGAGTGGGGATAGTTTCAGAGAATATGACTGTTAACGGAAGTAACCTTATCTCCCAAGTGATGCTGAAACTGCATGGGTCTCTTGGCCTTAAACCGTTTCGCACACGTATTTAACTACTGGAGATGGATGGATGGATGGGCTGAGAGGTTATATGGAACCTTTGTGCAAATGGTAAGGAAATTCGTCAGAGATGAGCCAAAGAAGTGGGGTAAGTATAGGGAGATTAACAGGCTTCGATGAGTTTCTCGCCATTTGAAGTGATCTACAGGCATCGCGTCAGAGATCACTATATGTGTTGCCAGAAGAGTGGGAGGAGGAGAAGAAAGGTGCATCTGATTTGGTTGTTAGTCACCTAGTCAACATGTGGGAACGATTTAGTAAATAGACTAAGATTACACTACAAACCTTATTGTCAAGTCAGGAGCAACAGAAGCCCTGGTACAACCATAACCGGAAGTCGAGAGAGTTTAAAGTAGGAAGGAAGTACTGCTACTCTTTTCGTGTGGAAGCAACAGACTCTATGTACAGTGGCAAAGCCAATACAAAATCCTGAAGAAAGCCGGGAGTGTTGATTATGTGGTTGAATTTTCTGAGGCGAAAAAAGAAGTCGAAACTTCTCCATGTTAACTTTCTTGGAAAATACCTCAAGGCAAATCCAAACTAAATTTATTTATTCAAATGAGAAACTACGCGGACACACATTTATTAGAAATGACGGACTATAAAGAGAAAAGGATGGAGTTTTGAGAAAGTCATCCAGACATTCATCAATAGAACTTTGTCTCATGGTCGGAAAAAAGGAATTGGCAATGGTTTTAAGAAGATACAGGCCAACCCTCTCGGAGAGACCTTGGAAAACTGATCTCGTGATGCAGGAGACCAATACTTTTAATAACCCAATGGTACAACCCTACTGAGTCCCGGCAGTAAAACAGCAGCTGGTAAAAACTAATGCGGCAAAGATGGCGGAAGATGGGCTTTTAAGACCATCAGAGAGCGATTATACATCACGGATGGCACGATATGGTTTTGGGCTTACTATTGGGAACATGGTAAAATTTCAAGAGAGAATTTTTACCATCACCTCTCACGGAGGAGATCCTTGAGATAATGGTAACGGCCAAGTTTATCAGCAAGTTTGACTTGACTCAAGGATACTGACTAATCAAAATACATCTTAGCAGTGTACACAAGACAGCAATTATGACGTCAATGGTCTGTACAAATTTTCTCGTAATGCTATTTGAGATTCAAGCAGCAAATCGACGATTCCAGAAGCTCATGGATCATGGCCTGAAAAGATTTAAGTTGTGTTACTGCTAAATCGATGATATCGTCATCTTCAGTGACATTTTGAAGATCACCGGCAATGTATTGAAATTGTGCTGGAGAAATTGGAACCAGCAGGGTTGACAGCCAATCTAAGAAAGTATAGGTTCGGCAATACAGAAGCAGAGTGCTTGGGGCACACAGTCGGAGTTGGAGTTGTTAAACCATTGACAAGCAAGGTTCAGAGAATCATCAGTTATCAAGACTCATTTCGAAAAAAAAGATATGCAAGTATTTATGGGAATTGTTGGATACTGTGGCCACTTTATCCAGAACTTTTCAGCTTTGGTGGAACCACTCCGTCAGATAACGACTAAGAAAGCACCAGAAATTGCCCAATAGAGTTCTAATGCTAAACGGGCATTCGGGTCCCTGAAGAAGGCATTATGCTCAGCTCCGGTTTTACCCTATCATACTAGAAATCCAAGTTTCAACGAACCCTATCATACTACAAACAGATGGGAACGGCAAAGGACGGGTGGTAGCTATTACTCAGCAAGTTGACGGGGAGGACCACCCTATCGCTTCATCAGCAGGAAATAGACACCAGCTGAGAGTAGGTTTATAGCAGTCAGCCGACCATGGTCCTTTACAGTGGCTTCATGCGATGTCGAATCAGAATTATAGATTAGCTCGGTGGACTCTCAGCCTACAAGCACACGATTTCACAAATAGTAGCCGTCCAGTGGTCGCAAACGCTATTGCTGATCCTTTGTCAAGGTATCAGGAATAGGTAACCCTCTTCGCTCTTCTAATATTGTAAGTAAACTTTCTGTTGCAGGATCCAAAACGAAACGCCTTCGCGGAGATCTACCGAAGCACTGTATGGGCTCACTGTATGGGTTGCAAATACTTGACAACACACTGCAGTACTATGAAGAAATGATGGCGTTTAAATTCACAGATCCACAGGTGTTAAATTCACAGTGCAAAATATACATGGGATGATCAGGAAATCTTAAGGATGTTCTTCAGTAATCAACTTCTCCCAACCGTCATACCGATTGAAATTCTCCGTCAGTGCAAAATCATGGAGTGGCACATCGGACAAGACGATGTTCTCAGTTATGATAAAGAGGTCGCTAATCATGTTTTGCCTGAATACTGTTGGCCTGGCTTATTTATCGGCGTCATAGACGATGAAAAGAATTGTTACCATTGTGAGGCAGCCCAGTTGATCAAAATCAGCCAGTAGTTAGATGGGTGTTATAGAGTCAATCCAACGTGGCGTCCCTTTTGTAAATAGCGGTCAAAGGGGACGTTGACCCAGAATTTCACGTTGTAACTCACGAACCAATGCTGAAGGGGGAGTGAGTGTGATGTTTTTCGATTAATTTTTGTTAATTTCATTTAACGGTATTTTCTCGGCTCGTAGTTCATCAGCTTTTAGTTTGAAAATGATCATTTACCTGGTTTGGCCAAGAGCCGAGATGAGGGCTATTTTTATTTAGAATAAATCTTTAGATGTGAACTTACTTCTCCTTGGCATTAACGTTTCTGCTAAAATCTCTGAGCTTCGTGAATTTAATTTTCGAAAAGGACTTACAATTTTAGACTGATTTTGGACCTATGCTTTGATTTCTTGTTGCTGTGGCAAAAGTTGCCACAATGCTCTAATGACAAAGAAATCCAGACATCCTCTCGTTTATAGAGCTGCGACATCTGCAATCCCTCAATATCTAGAGGAAACTGTCTGAAACATACCTCCCCCCTTAAAGGTGGACCTTTGTCAACCTATGCGGTATGGTTGACCTTTGCTCACTCCTCAAACCGCTAATGGTTCTGACATTTTGCTTCGAACTGCAATCAAGAAGATTGACTCCTCTGACTTTTTAGAAATAACGTTCCAGTGTTGCCTAAAGTAAAGAGCCATGTGTGTTCAATATATTACTAATTCAAAACAACAAGTTTTTTCTGGTAAGTTTTTAAATTCTCTAAGAAACACAACCAAGATTAGTTTTCAGTATAGGGCTTGTTCTTTAGACGCTCCCAAAGCAAGGAAAACATCACGGGATATTGCGATTCCTGTCCAAATGCGCCCTCTCAGAATATTCTATGACTATGATTCGATATGATCACCCCTGGGACAAAAAGAAAATTGAATAACAATTTCATCTTAAGGGGTTTTAGATCTTTTAAAATTCTGTAAAATCCGTTTCAATAATTACAAATTAATACTTAGTTCAATCTAAACAATAATTATTATTTCTGAATCAGCATCTATCGGAAAATGTCGCTCATTAGACTGTTTTTTTTAGAAAATGTGTGTTTAAGGTTTTGCTTAAATATGGGCCACCAATGGTTCTTCACTAGGTAGCAGCTACTACTGCAACCATGATTTGTTATTTTCTCTTTTTTCGTGGCCGCTTTGTAGAGATGGGGTAGTCCTAGAAATGTACGGGGGGCTCATTCGAGACGAACTTGAAGGTTCTAGTGCCTTTTTCAAAAGTCGAAAGGGATTCGAGGACAACCAGCTGTCCTCCCGTGCCCGTTTTCGCTACTCGGTTCTTTTTACCTCCCATGATTTGAGATGAAGATTTTAAGATGGCCTCCAAAACGGAGCCTGAAAAAGGGCCAAAAAACTTTTTTCTTTTCCATTGGCTTAAATCTTGTATCCTTAAGTCCCTTGGCTAAGGAGACTCCAGTGCAGAAAGAAAAAATGGAAAAAAGTACTGGCTCTGCCAAAAATGGGGCCTGATAAAAATCTGAAAAACTTTTTCTTCTGAACTGCTGGAAACTTAAACCATAAATCCCTTGGCCAAGGGTGCTCTTATATACGAAATAAATTTTAATTTTTGGGCATGGGCCTCCCAAAAAATATGGCCTCGGAAAGGTGAGTTGTTAGTAGTAGCAGCTAATGGTAATAATGATAAACTTGCGATTGCTGCTTCGACTTCCTAGAATTGCGGTTGAGCCTACATGAGACTTCAAATACTTGCAACTGGAACTGTGACTACTTTTAACAGCAACTATGACAACTTGTAAATAGTACTGCTGTAGCTGCTACTATTACTAATGCTATTAAATGGAATCAAACAGTTTAAGCGCATCCAGGTTGTCAAAATTACAAATTTGCAATGTATTAGGAATGACGCAAGAATAGGTTTGAAACTTAATGCTAAAAAGACTAAGTTACTAAGGGTAGGAATAAGTGAATGTGAAGAGGCGATGTTGGGTAACGTCAAGATCGATGAAGTAGACAGTTTCACTTACCTAGAAAGTATTATTAGTGAAAAACGGTGGGTGCAGAAAAGATGATAAAAGTAGAATAGCCAAGGCCCAGGGTGTTTTTCTTTGTTGAAAAAAGTTCAGAAGAATAGGAAGATAAGTCTGCGCGCCAAGATTAGAATGTTTGAAGCACAGTTTATATAATTAGCAGTATGATCTTTCCCTATCTCACCCATTATAAAAACCCGGACCGAGGTGCAAGTGCTCCAGAGAACCTGTAAACATAAGCGACATTAGATCTTTTCACGGGTAGACAAGTCAGATCTCTCTTGAACGCGAAACTTGGCTTCAACGTTGGAACACTAATTTTGAAGAAACTAATTTTAAATTAATTTATTCCAATACATACATGAACCTCGGTAATTAGTAGTGCAATGTTATTATTAGATGTTTTTAGGAATTAAAAATAGGTTTCGAAGTCTCAAGTTGGTTTCAAAGGCATTTTGAGAAAGTTTCTGCCAAAATACGTGTTCCAGGGTAATTGGACCGCTGATGGCAGATCAACCTGTTTGTACGCGCCGATATAAATATATATATATATATATATATATATATATATATATATATATATATATATATATATATATATATATATATATATATATATATATATATATATATATATATATATATATATATATATATATATATATATATATATATATATATATATATATATATATATATATATATATATATATAATTATTAGTTCAGATGTTTATAGGAATTACAAGTAGGTTTCGAAGTCGTTAGAACCCAAGACCTAAAATTGGTCTCAATCAGGAACCCTTATCGCTATCTAAATTCACAAAGTGCAAAGATTTTCGAACAGAGGTGTTTATTCTTTAAAGTTTAGGAAAGGTCCGCCCATTTCATACGAAAACATTGATTGAAAAGGAAACTAGTCTTATCTCGGTGCTCCGCCAAAACAGGTAACTAGACTTTTAAAGTATCACAGGAACTACAATCTGAGAAAATAAATATCACGACGTGAAAAAAAAATGATAAACCATTCAGATGCGGAACCAGAGGGGGGGGGCGAGGTGTACCCCCTAAAGTAGTCTAAAGTTGTTTAATTTACCTAACTACCGCAAGTTTGCATTAATTAAACTTGCTCCTAACGTAAGTTTATCGAATCGACCTATTTTGCGCCCCCCTAGAAAATCCTGGATCCGCCCCTGAAACCATCACACCTATTCCACCAGTTATTAGAAGAAAAAAAATTCCTTATTTTCACAAATTTCACCAACCCCCGCCCCTTTTTTATAAAATCCTACATAGGCCCATCAGTGGAGTCCACTATATATAGATAATAGACTGTCATAATTTGTTCGAATACTAGATCATACCTGTGAGATGGGAAAGTTGTAAACCACTCGGATAGCTTACAAATTGTTTTTCTGGTCTCGCAATTTCGAGTAATGTACTTTCTAACCAATACTCATTAACTAAGGACAGCAGGCTGATCAATAAGTGCACAAAGGAGTGGGAGGAGCTTTTTGTTCGCACCGAGAATGAAGAGCCAGAAATCATCTGCGGTAAACTTACTGCTAATTATATAAACTGTGGTTTGAAGATACAGCGATGGCAGTGGTCAGATATGGTTCTGAAGCGTAGGTGTTCCGAAAAACGGAGGAGGATTTGCTAGGTGTTTTTCAGAGAAATTGCCTACAGAATATTTTGAATACCCGACTGACTGACCGTATCTCAAGCACTAAGCTCTACCAAAAATGTGCGTCAATCCGGCTTTGTAGTTCTGTAATGAGAGACATGTTGAGATGGCTAGGACAAATTCTGTGGATGAAGTATGATACGTTGCCCATGATTGTCCCTGTCGGGCAACCTTGTAGGGCCAAACGAAAGGCAGGTCGCCCCTAAATGGGGTTGTAGGATGTCGTAAGCAAAAATTAAAAGAAATGGAAACTTCTTAGGAGGGTGTAAAGACGGAGGATTTGAATAGATTGGTATGGAGGAGGAGCAAGCCTAGCTGTGTTGGCCTCAGGCGGATTGGTGCTGCAGTGAGTTGCTAGCAGAAGTATTAATAGTAGTATCTGCATTGTCTTATGAACGACTTTGGAGACTAAGTTGAAACTTTTGGTTGTGGGAGGGCAAATAGACGTTGAATTTCAAATTGGCCGGAGAGGGAGGAAGTAAATTGACAGAAACAGGATACAAGTTATCAAAATGGCGTATAAGCGATATTTCATGGATGACTTTGATGAGTTAGATAAAAAGCCGAGACAGATAGTCTGAGTGAGAGGCAAAGTTGGTACAATCCTTCTTTGGAATTGTATAAAAATGATGTCATTTCACTTGTTGATAGATAGTCTATCATACATCCATCTATCCTTGTGCAGAACTAGGGTAAATAGTCATGGAATTAGGGTAATTCAAATAGTCAATGAATATCTATATGCCGTTTGCAGGCTATTGGAGACCCCAAATAAAAAGTTTTCCAAGATCGGGCTTGAGGAGGTAAATCTGCGGAAGAAGTTGACAATTATAGTGCCATTACCTTAGGAACAGAGGGTTATGCCCGGCCTGTCGTCCGAGGGAGGGATGTATATGCTAAACAATCCACCATATAAAGGGAAATCATTAGTGGTTTCTGGTACATTTAGTGATAAGACCCTTGTAGCGCTTTTAAAGAAGAAATGTTTTCGTCTTATCGAATTTATATTTGAGAGTAATGAAGAATGGGGCTCTGAGGCATGGGACAGTACCAGCCGCTAGGAGGGATTGGCTCCACTTGACTCTTTTCCTCCACCGGAGGAAATAAATCCACATCAGACTCTAAACTAAACAAGCTCCGTGGCATAATTTACATAACATTGATAACCAGTACCAAATGTCTCGAAAATAAATGGGGCAAAGGGGTATGGGGTACCGTTGCGGGCGAACACGCAGCAAGGACAGCTATGGCCCAAACCAAGGGATAGGACAATAGGGAATGCTTTTCGATATCCAGAGAGTAAAAATTGAGTAAATGGCTAAAAAAGGACAGGTCTGGAGGAACAGGTACTAATTGGTAATGGGAGAGGGTATACTCTAGGGATCGTAGTTAAGAAAGACCAAGCCTTGGCATATAACCAATTCTGACCATGAATCCCCACGATTAATTATTAGCTGAGGGGACTGACTATCAACTCTGGCCTCCAAAAGAGACTCCCCCATCCTCCAAGGTCAATTGTCCCAGGAAGTTTATCCAATCTAGCAATATTTTCGACACCACCCGACTTCTCCAATACCCAGAAGAATCCTTTTCGTTTTGCTTCACATCCTCCTCCTCCTTAGGCTTGTCACGCTTGGGCTGACAAAAATCCTTCCCGCAAAATACTACTGCCTGCCATTGTAGATCGAATTTTCAAACTATGCCTCTTTTTTGCATCTCTTTTTTCTTTCTTGCATTTCATTAGTTTCGTTTTGAACAATAGCGTCTGACATTCCAGACTAGATTTTAAAATAATACTCTCTTTCCGCAACTCCTTTTCCTTGTTTAAGTTTTTTTTTTTCACCCTCGCCGTGGAAATAAATAAGTCCTCATTAAATGGGAGCTTACCACACATACTGAGATCAGGCTTCTCGAACTTTTCAACAGAAAGCACGTACTCAAAGCTTATTTTCAACATGGACTGGCCCACTTCGTACCTCGTCTTGGTGCCTCATTATTGCTGCCTTATCTGGGTACAATAAGATGTGAAGTTTGTCACTTTCTGATATGAGATGACAAGTAAAAACCACGAATTATATAATGATTTTCGTTCCAAACTACAATACGAGTTGTTTCATTTCTTAGACAGGGTGGCCTGGCCTCTCTTGTCTCTCCGTATCGGCAACGGGTTGCCGTGTCTACCCCCATTGTCATAGAAGTCGTTTATGTTTTCTCCCTTAAGATTGGTGAACTAGCCTTTCTAGTCTCCCCAGTTTCCTGCGGTTTGCCACGCCCACCTCTATTGTCATGGAAGTCAAACTCCTGGTATCTCCGAAGTCTCTCCTTCCGAGAAAGTTTTCTGCAAGACTAGGCACTAGGCCTACTCTTACTGTATTTTTCCCCTTTTTTTGTAGAACCCTCTTTCCTTGCAATTTTTGTTCTAACCCAAGCTGACTGGCATGTATGTTTATCTCCATAATAACATAGTGTCGTGACCGCATCTGAATAGCCAACGTCAGCTCTGTTAGTCAATTTACTTCGTATGTATGTATAATCGCTACAAGAATCAATAGTCATTTCCCGTAATTGTCCTTTTATTTGCAGAACCGGTGTGGTAGACGCGGCATCACATTATAATTTAGGGCCTGGGCTTTCCCCTCCAATAAGTGGTGACACCCGTATATTACCACGCCAGTGGCGTTGTGGCCTACCGGTATAGCACTGGTGGCTAAAACACCACGAACACTATGAACAACCATTTAAATTTCCTCCATTCAATAAAAACTTATAACTTAACTCTCAATCACACCTTAACATTCTCCATCACAGCTCATCAGAAACGGCTATAACTTTATTTTCTCACCCTATATAATTATCTAAACATAACATTTCGACGGGGCATGAAACTCCTTCGTTTCCTCCATTGACTTCAATTCATCTAGAAGGTCACTCCGTATTTCAGTTCAAGTGTGATGGATTTATAATGAGGATCTCATCATCAGATCCTTTGGTCTTATTAATTTTGTTAAATGCCATGTACCATACCGTTGAGTACTTGCATTAAAATAACTTGAAAAACAAGCCGGAAGAGTGCCAATTGTAAACTTAAACATCTATAAACTCCTATAGAATTTAAAAGTTGCATCAAAAGGCGAAATATTAACACTTTTATTATCATCCCTTACAGATTCTATTGTCTTTTGTTGCACAATGCTCACATAGTTTTATTAGTCAGTAATACTACTAAAAGTACATAGATAAATTATTCGTATGTAGATTAAAAAACAAATGATAATTAAATTTAAAAAAGATAGACTTTTAAAGACATAGTGAAGAGCGATATTAAAAAATATACTGCGCTCAAGTTAAATTAAAAGCAACTAGACGTACGTTGCTTAGGCAACGTGAAGCGTTTCAGCAACCCTTAATCGGCGAAGCCCACAAAAATGTTGTGGGAGCAACACTTTGGTCAAGAATCTGACAGAGGGATTTAAAAATATTATGTTGACTTAGCAGCCAGTTGAACCTTAAATGTAACTTGTACCTAAACATAACTTTTCAAGTGTATTATATTGTCTCAGACTTTTAGTCCGAGTTATTGTTTCAGTGTGCACATTAAACTTCATACTATTACAGATAGTATGAAGACTTTCTTTCATAATCATACTACTATAAATAGACACTGTTAAAAATAAAAGAAAGGTACTGTAGTTAGTAAAAGTACATAACCCCTCGTCCATATAGATGACCGTGCTCTAATAATCTATTCCTTCTTTCACGCCCCTCTCCGTAACGGGCATGAAACTGAATTTTTCGTACCCTCAAATGCATTAGAAGCAAATAATGTTTTGTCTCAAAATGTGAACCAGGTTTTTGTTTGCAAATGTATACTGCGACATTGAAGTTGTCAACCCCCCAAAAAATTTTTAAATGTTGTATTGCATGAACGAGTTTTTTAAGGAAGAAATTGGTTGTACAGATCTAGATCAGCTCATCAAGGACTATTAATCAGCGTTGAAAAAAGAAATTTGCCTTGGTTCAAAGGTGGATTTCTTATCCCGGTCCAATTTTCTAATATCCCTTCTTATAAAGCAGCCCAGGTAAAG
The DNA here is from genome assembly GCF_049724085.1 of Artemia sp. Qi Xiang Cuo. NCBI lineage: Eukaryota > Metazoa > Arthropoda > Branchiopoda > Anostraca > Artemiidae > Artemia > Artemia sp. Qi Xiang Cuo. Next base: position 29,604,367 of record NC_142804.1, on the reverse strand, counting down.
CTTGAATTTTTGGCTATTGGGCCAGATAACCGTCGCACATATTAAGCACTTTCCAATTTAGTCCAGCTTCGATATGAAACTGATACCTTCCTGCTTGCGTCTTAGAACGATGCTTTCCAGTCTAAAGTAGAAATATGTCTCGATGGAACGAGAGTTTCGCTGCATAACTTCAGATAGTCCTCTCCGACATACTTTTAAACTTACCTTCAACTCACACACTGTAAGCTCTAGCTCAATCAAACAGTTCGTGGTAACGATCTGTAAGTAAGGAGCGACCCGGCTCAATAGTAACCGAAATTCTAAAAACCGGAATTTTGATACCAATAGATACAATAAAAGAATCAGATTTTAATGCTTATTTCAAATATATAAGTTTCATCAAGTTTAGTCCTACCCATCAAAAGTTACGCGCCTGAGAAAATTTGGCTGATTTTTGAAAAAAGGAGGAAAGACCCCCTAAAAGCTATAGAACCTTAATGAAAATCATACCATCAGATTCGGCGTATCAGAGAACCTTACTGTAGAGGTTTCAAGCACCTATCTACAAAAGTGTGGAATTTTCCATTTTTTGCCACAAGAAAGATCACGGATGCGTGTTCATTTGTTTTTTGTTTTTTTTTTCCAGGGGTGATCGTATCGACCCAGTGGTCCTAGAACATCTTAGGAGGGCGCACTGGAATGGAAATTAAAAGTTCTAGTGCCCTTTTTTAGTGACTAAAAAAATCGAGGGCAACTAGGCCCCCTCCCACGCTCATTTTTTTCCCAAAGTTACCCGATCAAAATTTTTAGATAGCCATTTTGTTCAGCAAGTTCGAAAATATTATAAGTATGTCTTTTTTTTTGCCAGAAGAAAGATCACGGATGCGGGTTTATTTGTTTTTTTTTGTTTTTTTTTTCAGGGGTGATCGTATCGACCCAGTGGTCCTAGAACATCGTGGGAGGGCGCATTGGAATGGAAATTAAAAGTTCTAGTGCCCTTTTTTAGTGACTAAAAAAATCGAGGGCAACTAGGCCCCCTCCCACGCTCATTTTTTTCCCAAAGTTACCCGATCAAAATTTTTAGATAGCCATTTTGTTCAGCAAGTTCGAAAATATTATAAGTATGTCTTTTAGGATGACTTAATCCCCCGAAGTCCCCTGGGGGAGGGCTGAAAGTTATGAACTTTACCCAATGTTAACATATAGTATTGTTTATTGGAAAGTATACAGACGGTTTCAGGGGTTTTTTTTCTGGTAGTGGGGGGGTCGGGGGTTATGTGGGACGATCTTTCCATGAACGAAGTTTTCATGGGGGAAGGGATATTGCTATGAAGGGGACCTTGGATTTCCCAGCATTATTTAAAAAAAGACCAGAAATTAAATATAAAAAAAACAAGTTTTTCAACTGTAACAGAAGCTACATCAAAACTTTAAACGAACAGAAAATATTTCTTATATGATTGGGCTCGCCCCTTTGTCAATACCTCAAAGATTTTTTAGTATTATCATTAGAGCTACTTATTCTAATTAACAGCCTTTGTGATTAAGCGGTCATTTTTAAAGAATTTGAACAAAATTCGAACTTTAGCTTAAAGAGCAAGGTATTAACTAGGGGGTGTACCCTCTAATATACGTATTAAAAATATATGAATATAGAAGTTCGTTACGTAAGTTAATTCGTAAGTTACGTATATTTATTACTAATAAAAACGTTCGTAAATAAAATTAAACAAGTTTCGAAAAAGCCATTTAACCAAATAAAAGTAAATTAATGTCCAAATTTTATTTTAATTATTCATGAACGGTGAGCCAAGATCAAAACCTGCATTAATTCAAAAACGTTCAAAAATTAAATAAGAAAAAACAAGTTTTTTAACTCAAAGTAAGGAACGACGTTAAAACTTAAAACAAACAGAAATTATTCCGTATATGAATGGGGCTGTCCCCTCCTCGACGCCTCGCTCTTTACGCTAAAGTTTTTTTGTTGTTTAAAAAAAAATAGAGTTGTGAGAAAGTCAAACTTTGGCGTAAAGAGCGAGGCGTCTTTAAGCTAAAAGCCCCATTCATATACGGAATAATTTCTGTTCGTTTTAAGTTTTAACGTCGTTCCTTACTTTCAGTTAAAAAAACTTGTTTTTTTTTTATTTAATTTCCATCAAAAACCATCCTTTTTGGCTCGAGTCAAGAATTATACGCAGCTTTCCAAAATGTAAGAGCTTATTCATCAATCTGGCCTGAGGTCCACTCTTTCCGTAAAATCTTTAGAGATTAGACCCTCACCACTTTCTAGTAATAAGCTGAAATCGACGGAGTAGAAAAAATGGATTCTGTGGTTTTTTACGTTAAAACATAACCATGGCAACTATCGAATGATGAAAAGTAGAATAGTTTTATTATTAGTGATGTTAAGATTTCAGGACTCAGGAAGGGGTTTAGCTCTATTGCAACTTCCGTCTTCCGTGTGCCTATTTTTCTTTTAGAATCCGGATTATACCTCGAGCGCTTGGTATTTTACTGTGTACTGAAACTACTGAGCGAAGGTCGATATAAACCTGTATTTGAGGCTCTTTCATTCGTTTTTTCTTGTTTTTAAGTTTTACTTCGGGAAGTTCAAGTGCACTACAATAGTTGAAATTAGAACAAGTTTTACAGCTTCCATATTTGATTCGGTCTTGTCCTTCAACTCACATTTTTATTCTTTATTTTATTGCGTGTTGAATCAAAGGGACCTAGAAAACAATTATAGACTTAAATATGCTAGTTAAATCAGGTCTTTTATTTAAAACTATGTCCTCTGAGTGCTAACATTCCCAAATTTTTAAAACATATTTGTTTTATGTATAGTTTTTGCTACACGTATGAACTACGGTTCATTCACCAGTTTAAAAATGAAGGTCCTGTAAGGCAATAAATGTCATTATTATGGAGTAAAAAAAAATACTCTACTTGGCTAAAAAAATTTGATTTCTTCTTGTTTTCTTTTATTAATTTTTTGCTTTTAATAATTGTATTATTTTCGGTATGGCGAATTCAACTGAATCAAGGCTTAGACCTCAAATGTTTATTGCCTCCACACTTTTTAGACTGAGAGATGCTGTAGACAAAGTTTCAAGAGAAGAACAGTGCGGTTTTAGAAAAGGTTTTAGAGGATGTGTCGACCAAATTTTCACTCTTAGGTAATAATCCAATAGTGCCTGAGTTATCAAACAGCTTTGGTCCTCAGTTTTATAGACTATGAGCAAGTGTTCGATTCTGTTGATAGAAGAGCTTTAGCAAAGGTCTTATCCTTGTATGGTATACCAAACAGACACATTAAAGTGATTAGTGCTATGTACGAGAATAAGACAGCTGCGGTTAAGGTAGGAAATGAAGTTAGCAGCTGGTTTCGTATTAAATCAGAAGTTATGCAGGTTTGTGTTCTGTCCCCCCTTTATATGGATTGTTTTGATGGATTTTGTCTTAAGAAGCACGGGAAAGGCAGTGGGAGACCACGGAATCAAATGGGGAGGAAAAACTCTCCTGGACTTAGATTATGCTGATGATTTGGGCATCCTAGATAAAAGTGTGAGCAAAATGAATGAACTTTTAGAGGTTTTGCAAGTTCAGGGTACTATAATAGGTTTGAAAATAAATGTTAAGAAGACTAAGTCACTAAGGCTAGGATTAAGTGAAGATAAGAAGGTGACGTAGGGTAACGAAAAGATTGATTAGGTGGACAGCTTTACTTACCTTGGATGCGTTATTAGTAAAGACGGTAGGAGCAGTGAAGATGTTAAAAGTAGAATAGCCAAGCCTCATGCTGTTTTTTCGCACTTAAAAAAAGCTCGGATAAATAGGAAGATAAGTCTGTAAACCAAGATTAGAATATTCGAAGCTACAGTGATGACAGTGGTCAAATATGGCTCTGAAGCTTGGGCGCTCCAAAAAGCGGTTGAAGATTTGCTAGATGTTTTTCAGAGAAATTACCTATGGATTGTTCTGGGTACCCGGCTGACTGACTGTATTTCAAACAGTAGGCTCTACGAAATGTTGCTTCAATCCCGCTTTTTAGGGCTGTAATGAGAGAAAGGTTGAGATGGCTAGGGCCCGTTCTGCGGATGGATGATGGCTCTGAAGCATATGCGCTCTGAAAAGCGGACGAAGATTTGCTAGATGTTTTCCAGAGAAATTGCTTACGGATTGTTCTGGGTACCCGGCTGACTGACCGTATTTCAACCATTAGGATGTATTAAAAATGTGGTTCAATACCGCTTTCTAGGGCTATAATGAAAGAAAGGTTGTGGTGGCTAAAGGTTGCGCGGATGAAGGATGACAGATTGCCGAAGATTGTCCTTTTTGGCCAACCATCTAGGGCTAAACGGAAAGCAGGTCGTCCTAGTCTGGGGTGGGAGGATGTCATAAGGAAAGAGTTAAAGGAAATGGGAACTTCCTGGGAGGGTGTAAAGAGTGAGCCTTTGAATACCTTGCAGCAGGTAGGACTGAATCCCAAGCCTTTAATCAAGAGCCATGGCCTCATACACTGCGTTATCATAGGGTTTCTCATGAGCTGAGTATTTTAATATCTAAAACCAGAAAAAATAATTTCGAAAACCTATTTTCAGGAGTTTTTAACTAGATACGCACTTATCGCCCGTACCTCTCTCCTTTGTTAAAACTGATTTTCAAGAAAAATGATAGTCTGTGAGGATTAAAAATTCACAAATCTTTTGAAAATTTTGCAGTGCCCGAAATTCAGTTTAAAAAATTCGGCCACAAAAAAGCACATTCTTGGTTTTATTCACAGATAACGTCTCTTTGGTAAACTGACTAATTTGTAAAGGCTAAGTTACTCGGTATTTCTTTAATTTTGACTGCATTTTGTTTGACATTTTCGAACTGTGATTTTTTTTTCTCTTCTGAGTTACTATACTGGTGTTGTTTTTTTTTTTCAGTTTAGATTTAAATGAGTGTGTACTTATTTTTCCTTCTTTTCTTTTTTACAGGGAATTAATTTGCCAATATGACGAAATTCTTTTTGCGGAATATGGAAAATATCAAGTAATTTTAAGTAACGGATCTAATTGTCAAATTCAAACCGAAGGAGACTATTGGCCATCTAGTTCTTATTTACGTAAGTTTGACTGCCTTTTTTGAACGTAAGATAAGATAGTATTCATTTCAGTAGCTCTAATACAAGCTTTAGTAGAGCCGAATTCACTTCTTGTGTCAAGCAAACAAAAGAAAAAAACGGGTACAACAAAGAACAACAAACAGAACTTAAAAACTAATCAAAAACGAATGCGTCATACATAAGATAATTATTATGAAAATTTAAAGATTTCAGTAAATATAAATTACACAAAAAGAATGTCCAAAATCAGATAAATAAGCTTTACACAATGAACTGTAAAAAGGAGGGGAAGGAAAGAGGGAGAGGCAATTCACTTTTTGAAGATATCCATTATGTGTGTGTGTGTGGGTGGGGGGGGGGGGGTTCTTCTATGTGGAAGTTATTATTGGAGTAAAATGATGATCTTTGTTGAAGGAGAATGAGGGAGGCGAGGTATAAAAGGGTACCATTGACGGAGCACTACTGACCATGTGTAAGGAATTTTTTTTCTCATTTCCTGAAGGGTTACCGGATTGGCTCTGTGAAGAAGGTAGATATAAGGGACTTGACCCTCATTCAAGATAATTCTGAACTATCAGCTGTTAGATTATGTCTGTCGGATAATTCCTGTGAGACGTCAAACAGGACAGGCGTACTCAACAGGATTTGAGCGGGAAAATTTTCAAGTTGTATAATTTAGAACATCTAAATTTTTTAGGGAGTTTAAGGAGGAAGAATATAGGATTTTGGCGTGATATAACTTCTAGGACATTCATTGGGCTACTAATCAAGTCTCTGTAACACATCTCTAAGACAGTTAGACCATCAACAAGTTTCCATCTATGCGAAAAATCAACACTGTTTTTTTATCATTAAAAGGAATAAAATTGAGATTAAATGGGTTCATTGGGGCAAACTATTGTAAATTGGGATAGGATTGGAGCATACATTTAGGTATTGTGCTTTTAGAATGGAACAAGGTAATTATTCTAATTAAAAAGGGGCCAACTTGAAATTAATTTAAGAGGTTTGTTCACCAGTGTGTTGTGGTTAATTCAATCAGTAGCCTTTTGTAAGTCCATGGCAATAAGCTTGAGACTGGTATTAGTTTTTTCAAGTTTTTTACATATTGCGCCCATAAGATGACAGCGGAAGATGGGGCAGAACGCAAGTTTTCAGGTTGTTTTCAGTTTCCAGTTTTCAGATTGTAAGGTCAACATTTGCGATTATTTTTACCTTCAACCACTGGGCTAAAAAGACCAACCATTCAGCTAAATATCTTCATATTATCATTCTTTTCGCAACATAAAAATGAAAATATGTAAAAGAGACTTGACCTTTCTACGTTTTTATGTCTTGTTTTAGTTTACTTATTTCGCAGATACGTAAATCCCTTTGACGCCAAGCAGTGATATGGCTAATTTTTTAGATAAGATTTATTTGCAAATAGTTAGCACTAACTAACTAGCCTAATTTCTGCATTTTCTCACTAAAAATGTAGTACATATAATTTATTACATATAATGTAGTCAATTATATGTATATCTAATGTAGTACATTATATAATGTAGTACATATGAAATCAGGCAAAAGCATTATAAGTTGTTTATTTATGGGATATTTATTGATCTGGTTTGATAGGATATTGATTTATAGGGTGTTTTCTTAACAGGATATTTATAGAGCATATGCTCTCTAGAGAGTATTGCACTATTCATTCTAAAAAAAAAAATAACAAAAAATATCAGAAAACTAAAGATATTAACAAATAAGATTGTAGCGTCCAATCTTTCTTCTTGGAGCATAACTATTGAGTCAAAAGAACTCAAAAGTGGTATAGGAACTGACATATTATAAAATACTACGCTAAAGAATTGTTAGTTCAATTTAAAACTATCCGAATTTATAGAACACTCATTGGGAATTGTCAAAATTAAAGAACTTTTTATATTTACAATATAAGCAAAAGAGTGATTATAATAATTTCCTTTGGCGCATTTGATCGGCACTGTATAACCTTTTCTACTACCAGTAAGGTTGCAGCTATTACTGCTGACATGATCGCTCACATTCTATGACTGTTGACTCTTATTGATAGAAACACATAGTAATTTTTTTTTTAAGTTTTCACTTTGATCAGATGTTGATTCTCAACCTCTGATATCTTTTATTTTGTTTAATTTTAGTAATGACTGTAATTGGTTTTTCCTAGTTTTAGCATCTTTACTCTCGTATTTTTTGCAAACAATGTAATGGAGGTCCTTGACGTTCTTTTTTGTTTTACTAGCTTCTTCGTATCCAAAATCAGAAATATTTTTTATTATGAGTAAGTCAATAGATATTTGGTTACTTAGAAACTGTATCTAACTATAGCAACTAATAAATAGTGTAAAACTCTTGCATTGCATTTGCTAATGCCCTAACTCTGAGAAAGACTTCGAATTTTTATTTTTAAAAATTAAGTTCTGGACTTCTTCAGATACAAGTTCAAGTTTGTAAAAATATTTTAATGTTCGAATAAATTTTGAGTTTAAACCTTAGCCGACATAATTCGGATATTTTTTTGTAAATTACACCTTTTATAGCTTGGACTTCTACATTTGATAACTTTTTTACTCAAAGTCCATCTGTTTTAGCCAAACTAAGGCGCCTTATTAAATTAACTTTTTTTAAACCAATTTTTCTGATCGAAGTAAAGAGCGAGGTTGAAACCTAAAACGAACAAAAATTATTGCTTCGCAGTTCATGCAACACTTATCTGTAAAATTAGTTAAAATCAATTGACTCCTAATGTTTCCCTATATTTGCAGATTTTAAAAAAAACTTGCGCTTTATTAAAATTTGAGCTTGCTTTTTAGAAAATTCTTAGAAAATTAAAACAGTATACTAAAGTTTGTTGGTTTCATGGCCGGTGAAAGTTTATTGAAAGCCATATAAATTAGTCGTTTATTTTCTAAAGGATATATGAGGACTTTTCTGCGCCCAATCCTGCTTCGTTGTGTCGATTTTGTGTTTTTAGCGTTTTGTATTATTAAAATAGGACATTGAATATAGGTTTTACTTCATATATATCTTAAAATTTCCCGCAAAAGAGTGTACAATTTCGTCATATAAAGAGTTCAAGGGGTATGTGATTATCGGTATCTTTAAGGGTTGGAGATAAAAAAAAAAAAGTTATTGTCGGTATCTTTAAGGAGTTTCAGATAAGAAATTCAATTATTTATGAAATATTGCTCCATATGAAATATATAAAAAAATATTTTATAAAAGTGAAAGACATTAAAATATTCCTTGATGAAAATTTAATATAACAGAAATTCTTGCTATTCTTGCTGCAATTTTTCTGCCGCAGTGCTGCAAATATTTTTAATTTTCTTATAAGAAAGTATGTTTTCACTGTTTTGCAGAAGAATACAATGTTAAAAATAGAAGATTCTCCTAATTCGGGGGTACTGCCTTCTTCCTGCCCCCAAATGATGGGCCTGTGTGACATAGGGTCCATTCCTGTACTCATTGAAAGGGTGGTGGGTGTAAAACCTTAATTTGTAAAACTTTGCTATGTTATTCATTTTCACGCTCCTATGATGTCTTGGGGCCCCGCTGGCATTGGAAAAAAGAATCGAATTAGGGGTTCAAGCTGTTTTTTGAAATTCCCAAAAATGTAATTTCGTAATTTACTTTTACTCTTCAGATAAATTTAAATAGTATTTATTATTATTCCTTAATAAGCTTTGAATTTGAATAAATATATTTTTTTCAGTGGGTAGTTTGCCCTGCATATAAATGTAATCATTAGCCTTCAAATGACCAGACATCTTTCGATCATGTTTTGGTAGATCGCTAGTGCTGCAAAAAAATAGACGCATCAGCGTTTCCAGCTCTTTTTCAGGAATTTTCAAAAAAAAAATTCATAATTAACTTTTACTGATCATATAATTGGTAGAAAGGAATGGAAAAAAAGAAGACAATACAAAAGTGATTTTCCTTGTTACTCAAGGTGGGGGACTCTAATTCTCCTGAATAGGGTTTTCGACCCGGGTGATTCCAATGGTGCACTTTTCGTTTCAATTTGCTGCCATTTTCGAGAGGATTTGAGCTTTTTTTAAAATCCCTTTAAAATTGTTTCCGCAGTAAACTTTTACTATTAATATTAACTAAATTAATAGCTACGGTTCCTGAATTAGCGTCAAATGGGAATTTTTTCTCACTAGATCCTTTATAAAAAAAAAATGCGTTTGATAACTATCGGTTACTCTGGGCCTATGCTCGCTCTTTGCTAGGTTGTACCTATTGCCGCTGCCATAATACAACTCCACAGCATACAAATATTAAGTACAATCTTTGTGCTTTTCATAAGAAACTAAAAAATTTACCTTTGCTTATATATTCAATCTCTTCGTTTGTCCCTTATCGTTTGTTATCTATGTTTGCCAAAATTTATTATAAATAAAAACATTTTTGCCTTATAGCTATACTATACAGCAGCATTTTTTACTTGTGCCTAGCTGTTGCCTCTTATTTGACCATTTATGGGACACGAAAATTCCAAGAATGGAAGGCAAATCAGAAAAGAAATGAGAACGATGCTTGCCCTGATGCTGACTCATCATGTCAGAACCCTCAAAAGACGAAAAGGCTTGCATCGCTGGATACTTTTCGTGGGTAATAGACTCTTGTTCCAAGTTTATTTGTGTGTTTCTAAACTACATCCGAGACGGTTGTAAATTTTTAAGTACAACCGCGGTGTTTAAAACCGTTAGTACTTACCGGCTGTGGTAGATACTTTGTTTGTAAGTACAGTGGATCTTCTATAGTTGCAATGGAGCCTTAACAGTACAATTTTCGGCTTATTTGGTTCAGAAGTCATTATTAAGATTGAAATTTCCTACCGGTGAGCTCAATATATCATATTGTAAAATAACATTTAACCAATTGTTTTTTTGTTTTTTTTTTGTTTTTTTTTAGAATAGTCATAACAAAAGTCACGGAATTACGAAGATGTTGAGCGTATACAAGCTATTTTTTACTGCTTTAAAAAATAGAAGCGTAAAGATTGGTAATATTCGATTCAATGGGGCCTTCAATAGTCGGAATGGGATCACGTAGATTGACTTGTATTTAAAAAAGTTCTCAAATGTGAAGCTTCTCAGAAGTTTTCAAAGAATAAATATTTTTCTTCTTTGATTTACTTTCCTTTGTTTACTAGGAGCTGAGCTATACTGAAACCTACTTAACATCTGACTTGACAAGTAAACCTTTGTAAATGGCTTGATTACGCAAATGTATCGCATTATATCTACAATCAGGAGTGGAATAGTTAAGGGGTGCTTGACAAAATATCTCCCTCGGGGGCTCAGGGGTCAGGCTTAATTGTTATTTTTTTTTAATATAGTATTCTATGCCTTTTCCTTAAAAGCTTTTTTCTGTATATAGCCTACTCTGCTCATTGCACATCCCTCATTACCTGTGCTCACTTTTGCCACAGTTAATAATTACTGCATACTCGTTTGTGAAAAATTACAAGCAATACTCTAAGACAGGGCTAGCTTGTTTACAATTTGGGAAAATAAGCGAATGAACATACTCCAGTCAATAAATAGATTATCATTGTGCATGTCGGGTTAAGTGTATCAGTTGTCGTGAATGAATGCCAACGAGAGAACCAAGAATTAATAAGAAAGTTTGGGGAAGATCCGCCTGAACGACAACATCCGGGGAGCAAAGCCTAAATGGAAGCACGTTGCCCTTCTTTGTTTGTTCCTATTTTTTGAAGCCAATAGTTATTGGGCACAGACTTCGCAAGGTTTTGCGTCCAGATCGGTCATAAGGATTTTGGAGAATTTCACCTATAGCCCGTCATAGTAGGAGGGTTTTAATATCAGCCAAAGGAAGCTGCCTATTTCAAACATGATTGAAATAGGCTTGATCCCTTCATCAGGAAATTTTTCTGACCTCTCACTGTAATGGTCGGATCTCATAAGACCGAGCTGGTGTTTTCTCTGGAAATTTAAAGGTTTAAAGGTTTTGGTGTTTTCTCTGGAAATTTAAAGTAATTAAAGGTTTAGATTTGTATTTTAGAAGTTAAAGTTTTTTTGTCGTAACCTAGGCCAGATAGGGGGCACAGAAAAAATAGCCAAGGGTGTCTGCTTTTTATTTTTCCGGGGGGGGGGGGGCTGGGAGTCATTTTAATTGTCCCCGAAGGTAAATGATAAGCCAGCCTCATGCTTAAAGTCAATATTCTTGGATTCTGTTGAACCATTCCGAGATTTTGTAGAGGGGTAAAGGGGTACTTGGGGTCCTCCTGTTAGATTCTGTGCGTACTTGTTTTCAAATTGTATAATTATATAGATCAGGGGGTTTACCGTTCAATTAAAGCAATGCGATCTACTGTTAGCTTTCGGTTCTATTTTCAAAACACCTACATCCATGAGCTCTGTATTTTTGTAGTTTACATTTGTTAGCTCAAAATCTAATTGCTGTTGCTGTTATAGAAGCTTTTAGTCCCAAACCATGTATTTGTTTAAAGAGGCCTAAGCAGCTAAATTTACAGTTGATAAATATTTTTTTTTCTTATTCAAGCAAAGCATAACATAGTTGTTCATCTGTACAATTTTTGTAGGGCTTGACAAATGAAGTGTATTCTAAAGAGCAATCCCCTTTATATCATCAATAGATATGTCTCATATTTTTGTCAAAATATTTTTTGTCAAATCATAATTTATTAATCATATTTTTGTCAAAATATGATTAATATATAATTAATGGCTTTTTTAATAAATTTGCCATATCCATCAAAATTCTCTAGATTTTTTTTATCCATGTTAATATTAGTGACCTTGTGATTTGAGTGGATTGATTCTCTGCTTGGTAATTTAGAGCATGGGGTTTAGTTCTCGCTGTCGTACGGTGGGGCAACAGGCCCTGCTACCTGTCCCTGTAATAAAGACCCAGCAACTTAAACGTTGCTTTGAAATCCTATGCACCACCAATGGCTCTGGAGGATCTTGTGAATTGTAAAATTTGAAAAAGATATCTGAAAAAAGCGTGATTGTTTTTTCAAAAAAAAAGGTCTTGTCCCTTAATGCACCTTTTCAAGAGTTCCAATTTGTTGTTGGTATTGACGGTGGCCCTCGAGCACAAGCGGAAAGTAATGATTGTTTTTGAAGATGTAATATAAAAAGGTAGACAGTTATACTGCAGAGACTTGTACATTTGAAAAAAAAGTTTACCTTGTTGTTGTGTTAAGTTATATGTTCTATAATATATGCATATAAATAAATATAAATATATATATATATATGCAAATATATATATATATATATATATATATATATATATATATATATATATATATATATATATATATATATATATATATATCAAAACGGACAAAATATGTAGTAAATAAAAAACGGAATATGTCTGTGTTAGCCAAAACTTTTAAAAAAGAAATTTTGGTATCAATAATTATATTCAGAGAATTTTCTATAAGCCTTGATTCCAAATATGCAGAATTTATTAGATTTAAAATAAATCATAGGCAGCGGAATCGCGCTGCCTAAGTAAAGAATGATGTTGGCACAATTTATTATTTTATTTTTGGGGTTTTTTTTCATACCAGGGCACTTCGTATCGAAGGAGTTGTCGTAGAAACTTCTAAAATGGCTCATTCGAATGGAAATTGGAGTGGCTAGTGCCCTTTTTAATATTCGAAAGTGATTGGAGGGCAACAAGCCCCCCCCCCACGCCCATCATTCCCCCAAACACATCCAATCAAAATTTGGAGGTAGCCAAATTATTCAACGTAGTTTCAAGTTCTGTAAATTAGGTCTTTGAGGATGACAACGACCCCCCCCCCCCCACAGCCCTCAGGGCAAGGTTTGTAAGTTATGCCCTGGGGGCATATAAGTTTTTTTATAGAATGCGTTGTCGTAGAAACTTCAAAAAGGGCTCATTTGATTGGAAATTGAAATGGCTAGTGCCCTTTTTAATAGTCAAAAGTGATTGGAAGGCAACTAACACCCCTACCACGCCCACAATTTCCCCAAACACATCCAATAAAATTTTTAGATAGTCAATTTGTCCCACGCAGTTCAAAATTCTGGAAATTATACATTTGAGCAGGACACTCCGTCCACAGTCTTCAGAGCAAGGGTTATAAGTTATGCCCTGGGATCATATACGGTTTTTATTGAAATCTTTGTCTTAGAAACTTGAAAAAGGGCTCATTCTATTTGAAATTCAAAGGGCTAGTGCCCTTTTTAATAGTCGAAAATGATTTCAGGGCAACTAACCCCCCTCTCACGCCCACTTTTTCCCCAAACACATCCAATCAAAATTTTTTAGATAGCCATTTTATTCAACGTAGTTGAAAGCTCCGGAAATTAGGTCTTTTAGGATGATAACCCCCTCAGAGCCCTCATTGCAAGGGTTGTGTGCAAAGGTCTTCAAGGATGGCAACCTCCCTCCCCCCCCCCCGCCACAGCCCACAGGGCAAGGGCTGTCAGTTATGCCCTGGGGGCATATAAGGTTTTTATGAAAGCGTTGTCGTAGAAACTTCAAAAGGGCTCATTCAATTAGAAATTGAAAGGGCTTGTGCTTTTTTAATAGTTGAAAGTGATTGGAGAGTGACTAACGCCCCTCTCACGCCCACCATTTTCCTAAACACATCCAATCAAAATTTTGAGATAACCATTTTGTTCTACGTAGTTGAAAGCTCTGGAAATTAGGTCTTTTAGGATGGTAACCCCCTCAGAGCCCTCAGTGCAAGGGTTGTAAGTTATGCCCTGGGGGCATATAAGGTTTATATAGAAAGTTGTTGTAGAAATTTCAAAAAGGGCTCATTTGATTGGAAATTAAAATTGCCCTTTTTAATATTCGAAAGTGAGTGGAGAGTAATTAACCCCCCTCTCACGTCCACCATTTCCCCAAAACTTTCAATCAAAGTTTAGAGATAGCCATTTTGTTCAACGTAGTTGAAAGTTCTTGAAATTATGTATTTAAGGATGACAAACCCCCCAGAGCCCCAAGGGCAAAGGTTGTAAGTTAGCCCTGGGGACATAAAAGGTTTTTATAGATAGAGTTGTCGTAAAACTTCAAAAAGGGTTCATTCAATTGGAAATTGAGATGGCTAGTGCCCTTTTTAATAATCCAAAGTGATTGGAGGGTAACTAACCCCCTTCTCACGCCCACCGTTTCTCCAAACACATCCAGTCAAAATTTTCAGATAGCCATTTTGTTCAACGTAGTAGAACTTTCTGGAATTAGGTCTTTGAGAATGACAACCCCCCCCCCAGCCCTCAGGGCAAGGGTTTTAAGTTATGCCCTGGGGGCATATAAGGTTTTTATTGAAAGTGTTGTCGTAGAAACTTCAAAAAGGGCTCATTTGATTGGAAATTGATTGGAAAAAAATACAAATGAATGTGCATTGTCAGTTTAATATACATATACTGATATTTAGTAATCAAAATGTTTATATTATTTGATTTATTAAAGTTATAAAAGTAAAAACATTTATATTTTTTTCAGTAAAGTGCAAATTTTGTTTTGGCTTGAAAAGGCATAGGGGTTTTGAGCCCAACTTATGTTAATTTCTGCTCGTTTTTAGTTTGACTCGGTTATTTATTGTAATTTCTGTTCGTTTTGGGTTTCATTTATTTATCGATGCTGATTTGTGGTAGTTTCACGCTTGGTAGATTATTTGATTTTATTTTTGCTCATTTTTGTTTAATGGAGTTCTTTACTTTTCTTTGAAAAACTTATTTTGTGGAAAAAGTTCTTTTACTTAATCATAAGAAGGTGCGAGGCGGAGAAAACTTCGGTAATTTAGGAGAAAGAGTTAAACACCCCTAAGAAGGATGTGGTCCTGGTTGAAATTGCAGGATTGTATTCATGGTCTCTTAGAGCCTTATTACGGAGGTTTCAAGGTCTTATGTGCAAACACACGAAATGTTGCATTTTTTTCGAGATATTTGAGAACGGATACATATTTAATTGCTATGTACGAGAATAACACTGCCGCGGTTAATGTAGGAAATAGGTTAGCAGCTGGTTTTGTATTAAATCAGGAGTTAAGCAGGATTGTGTTCTATCCCCCTTTATATGGATTATTTAGATGGACTTTGTCTTAAGGAGCACAGGAAAGGCAATGGGAGACCACGGAATCAAATGGGGAGAAAAAAGTCTTCTGGACTAAGATTATGCTGATAATTTAAGCATCCTAGATGAAAGTTTGAGCAAAATGAATGAACTTTTAGAGGTTTTGCGAGTTCAGGGTGCTAGAATAGAGTTCTTTACTTTTCTTTGAAAAACATATTTTGTGGAAAAAGTTGTTTTTAATTAATCATAAGAAGGTGCGAGGCGGAGAAAGCTTTGGTAATATAGGAGAAAGAGGTAAACACCCCTAAGAAGGATGTGATCTGGTTGAAATCGCAGAATTATATTCACGGTCTCTTAGAGCCCTGCTACGGAGGTTTCAAGGTCTTATGTGCAAACACACGAAATTTTGCTTTTTTTTTTCGAGATTTTTGAAAACGGATACATATTTATTTGCCATGTACGAGAATAACACTGCTGCGGTTAAGGTAGGAAATGAGGTTAGCAGCTGGTTTTGTATTAAATCAGGAGTTAAGCAGAATTGTGTTCTATCCCCCTTTATATGGATTATTTTGATGGACTTTGTTTTAAGGAGCACAAGAAAGGCAATGGGAGACCACGGGATCAAATGGGGAGGAAAAAGTCTTATGGACTTAGATTATGCTGATGATTTAAGCATCCTAGATGAAATTGTGAGCAAAATGAATGAACTTTTAGAGGTTTTGCGAGTTCAGGGTGCTAGAATAGGTTTGAAAATTAATATTAAGAAGACTAAATCACTAAGGCTAGGAATAAGTGAAGATGAAAAGGTGACGTTGTGTAACGAAAAGTATGATCAGGTGGGCAGTTTAACTTACCTTGGTAGTATTATTAGTAAAGATAGTGGGAGCAGTGAAGGTGTTAAAAGTAGAATAGCCAAGGCTCAGGGTGTTTTTTCACAGTTAAAAAAAGTTTTAAAGAATAGAAAGATAAGTTTGTAAACCAAGAGTAGAATATTAGAAGCTACAGTGATGACATTGGTCAAATATGGCTCTGAAGCATGGGCGCTCTAAAAAGCGGACGAAGATTTGCTAGATGTTTTCCAAAGAAATTGCTTACGGATTGTTCTGGGTACCCGGCTGACTGACCGTATTTCAACCAATAGGCTATACGAAAAATGTGGTTCAATACCGCGTTCTAGGGCTATAATGAAAGAAAGGTTGTGGCGGCTAAAGGTTGTGCGGATGAAGGATGATAGAATGCCGAAGATTGTCCTTTTCGGCCAACCGTCTAGGGCTAAACGGAAAGCAGATGGTCCTCGTCTGAGGTGGGAGGACGTCATAAAGAAAGATTTGAAGGAAATGAGAACTTCGTGGGAGGGTGTAAAAAGGGAGGCTCTGAATAGATTTGGATGGAGGAGGAGCGTGCGTAGCTGTGTTGGCCTCAGGCGGCTCGGTGCTGTGGTGAGTTGTTACTACTAGTAGTAGTAGATACATATTTATTATGTCGTTTGTATCTTTGTTGCTTCTTTTCCTGGGGTGATCATTTCAGATTAGTGGTCATAGAATACCGGTAGAGGGCTTATCTGAACTAAAATTCCTATTGTCTTGTTTGAGCAACAAAAGAAATGAAGAATGTGCCGATTTCTGCTTGCCGCAAATCAAAATTTTCCCCGAACTAAGCCAGAATCCCATCGAGTGATAACTTTGAGATGACTAACACCCCCTTCTTAACCCTAAAGTCTGATTTTTTTCACAAATGCTTGAATAACGAACAAAACTTTGTTGTTTTTTCTCACAAAGCCTCGTGAATGAAAGGGTTTATGTATTTACAGTTGCTTTAAACAATAAGAATCCTAGTTTTGTGCTTTGAAAGGCAATCAGTGAAAAAGAAGCTTATATTTTACTTACTTTACTTGTGACGGGAACTAGACGCTGTTCCGGCTCTCCCGGCATCCATCATTTCTCCAAAAGAAGTTTTTCATGAGGCACAGCTATTTGTAACGGCTTCGGCGTGGTACAGCCAATCACTGTCCCAGCGCAGACCGAAGAGGCGGAAGCCAACAAGCGGCTCTACGTCGTTTTTCATCACTGACCACTGATCTTTCTTCTCTCCTCCAGATCGACGTTTCCAATTTCTAAGGGGCTGTGCTTTGATAGCGGGCTTCGAGATGCATCGGTAGTCTTCACGGCGTAGACAATGACCCAGCCACACGAGCCGTCGTATCTTTACAAATTCTTAGACTGGGTACTGTTGCTTACTCCGCTCACGGATCTCCTTTGTTGGATACCCGTTCATGGTGCTTCAGACGAAGAATACGACGAAGACAGTCGTGGTCAAAGACATCGAGCTTACTACTATTTTGAGCTTTGACAACCCATCTCGCACCCAAATAGGAGAATACTTATGCTTTGGCACTCCCATAGTGATTTATTGAGCTGAGAAAAGCTGACAGACGCTAGGCGAATACACCTTTGAATTTCTTGATCAGATCCTCCTTTGAACCCACAAGGGATTCTTGGTAGACAAATTCTTTAACTTGCTCAATGTTATTGCCGTCTAGGGATATAGAAGGGGGACTCTGGGAATTGGCACACATCGCTTTGGTCTTTGTTGGGTTAATTCTTAACCCGACCATTGCAGAATAGTATGCAACTTTTACTTAATAATATGATACTTTTTAGACTGAGAGATGCCGTAGACAAAGTTTTTAAGAGAATAACAGTGCAGTTTTAGAAAAGGTAGAGCATGTGTCGACCAAATGTTCATTCTTAGGTTAATAATTGAGAAGTACCTGAGTTGTCAAACACCTTTGGTCCTCAGTTTTATAGATTATGAGCAAGCGTTCGATTCTATTGATAGAAGAGCTTTAGCAAAGGTCTTAGCCTTGTCTGGTATACCAGACAAATGCATTAAAGTGATTAGTGCTATGTACGAGAATAACACTGTTGTGGTTAAGGTAGTAAATGAGGTTAGCAGCTGGTTTTTGTATTAAATCAGGAGTTAAGCTGGGTTGTGTTTTATCCCCCTTTATGTGGATTATTTTGATGGACTTTGTCTTAAGGAGCACAGGAAAGGCAATGGGAGACCACGAAATCAAAGGGGGAGGAAAAAGTCTCCTGGACTTAGGTTATGCTGATGATTTAATCATCCTAGATAAAAGTGTGGGCAAAATGAATAAACTCTAAGATCTTTTGCGTGTTCCAGGTGCTAGAATCGGTTTGAAAGTTAATGTTAAGAAGACTGAATCACTAACGCTAGGAATAAGTGAAGATGAAAAGGTGACGTTGTGTAATGAAAAGATTGATCAGGGCAGCTTCACTTACCTTGGTAGTTTTATTAGTAAAGATGGTGGGAACGGTGAAGATGTCAAATGTAGAATAGCCAAGGCTCAGGGTGTTTTTTCACAGTCGAAAAAGTTTGGAAAAATAGGAAGATACGTCTGCAAAACAAAATTAGAATATTAAAAGCTACAGTGGTCAAATATGGCTCTGAAGCATAGGCACTCCGAAAAGCGGACGAAGATTTGCTGGATGTTTTCCTGAGAAATTGCTTAAGGATTGTCTTGGGCACCCGGCTGACTGACCGTATTTCAACCAATAGGCTGAACGAAAAATGTGGTTCAATACCGCTCTCTAGGGCTATAATGAATGAAAGGTTGAGGTGGCTAGGACACGTTGTGCGGATGAAGTATGTGACTTGGTGCTGCGGTGAGTTGTTACTAGTAGTAGTAGTATGCAACTTTGTCCATCATCATTTGGGCTTTCAATGGATCATCCCTAGCGAGGGCTATATCATCAGCTTAGTCTAAGTCAGTGACCTGAGAAGCTTTATGACAAACAACTTTTTCGGAATATCAGTGAGAGTGATTCCACGGTAGTTCTTACATTCTGACTAGTCACCCTTTTTGAAGGGAGGAAATTAGGTTCAGTTCAGTTCATTTTATTTAAGATCAAAATACATTTAACTAATATTCCAATATCCGCCCCAAGAAAGATACAAGAAAGCACTTGTGACTGGGCGGGTACATACAACTCATCTGCTAACTAATAATTAACTATAAACAAAGGAACAACAAATAATAAAAGAAGAAAAGAAAAAAGGAAAAGAAAAAAAATTTTAATAAAAAAAACTATGAACCTTGACATAACAAATATTTTTTCAATTTATTTTTAAATAAACCCAGGTGCTCAGCCACCCGAATGCTCTCAGGAACAGAGTTCCACACATTAGGTCCTGAAAATCTATCACGGAAGCCGGCCCTGTTGCCACTTCTATTTGGAACAATGAAGTCACTAGCATGACGAGTTTCATAATGGTGTAAAGACCTATTGTCACTAAAATAATCCCAAAAAACCTCTGGACTAACATTATTCCCGCACTGATAGGCAAAATGCCTATTTGGTAGTCCCGTAGCTGTCCTACATTTAGCACTTGCAACTTATTGAAATAAGCTGAAGTGTTACGTATACCTTCAACATACCCACCAATAAGATGCATCACTTTATTTTGAGAGTCTGAACACGTTTAAAATTCACATAAAAATTACTTGCCCATAACATATAGCCTTACGAAGCATATGGATGAATCAAAGCATGGTATAAAAGCAATAAAACTCTAGGGTAAAAAAATTTTTAAACGACGAATCACTCTAATGCCAGGTGCAACCTTTGTTGCGACAACGTCACTGTGGCGTTTCCTCGAAAAATTACAATCAATATAAAAACCTAAGTACCGAATTTCCTGAACTTGAACTACAGGCTTATTATTAAACAGAATTCTACCATCAATATCACAGTAACATTTACTGATAACAAACTCAAACTAGTAAAAACATAAAAATTTCTCAGAACACAATTCACTTTCGACACAAGACTATCCAAACAACGACTAGAAAACGTAACAGCAGTGTTATCAACGAATGACGTTAAGCAATAATCTGGAAGATAAAACCTCACACTATCCACATAAACCAGATACAGATGTGGACCAAGGACCGATCTCTGTGGCACACCACACGACACTTGATAAGGGGAAAAAACATTATCAATCATCACTTGAATATACCTCCCACACAAATAACTTTCAAACCATTTCAAATTCCCTCCTTTAATACCTAAGCGTTCCAATGTTTGCAATAAAATTCTAAAATCTACCGTGACAAATGCTTTCCTAAAACCAAAAAATATTTTAAGAGAGATTTCACCATTTTCCAAACAATTGTTTACAAAATCAGCAAGATGAATGGCAGCATGACTAGTGGAATGCGCTTTTCGAAACCTGAATTGGGTGTCACTGAATAGGCTGTGTTTCATAAGATGGCCATATAGACGGCGATGAATCACTTTCCAAAATTTTTGACAATAAAGGCAGTATCGATATTGGTCTCCAGTTTCTAGCATCTGACCTGGCACCCCCTTTTTAAAGCGAGATAACTTTTGCTTGCTTCAACGCTTCTTGAAAGGTCCCTGTTTCTATAGATAAGTTGATAAAATGGAGAATACATGGTAGTATATACATTAACACAGCTTTAAAAGTTCTCAGATTCACACCATCCATCCCAGCAGAATTCGATTTTATATGTTTCACTATTTTAATCATTTCATCACTTGTGCAATTTTCAAACTGGAACAGGATATTGTTGAGTTCCAGTGGAACTCAACAGTATCTCCACGATAGTCCACGAATTCCTCGCTAAGAAAATTTTCCCTGTCACACCTTACACTCTCTTGAACAGACGAGCCAACCTGAGAATAAAACTGGCCAAAATAATTCGCGACTACATTTTTATCACTCACATAACTTCCACTTATATCAATGTAAGGCTACTGACCACTTTTGATTTCGCATAAACTCATTAATAACCTGCCATGTGGCTTTGGTTCTCCCTTACTATCAGAAAACTTTTCTTCAGAATACTTCTTTTTTTCTTGTCTTCTCATACTGTTTACCTTATTTCTCACTCGCTTGAATTCTGTAAAATCTGCGTCATCCTAACTATTAAGAGATTGATCATATAACAAGTTCCTTTTTTATCATGTCTATTATTGCCTCCGTAATCCACGGCCTGCGGGGATCATCCTTCTTTTGTTTGGTCAGGCGCAAGGGGCATGTTTTTTGATAAATCGGTTGGAAAATACACATGAACCGATTATACGCTAGAGAAGAATCACCAGAAATCCCCAAGACCGAGTCCCACTTGATACAGCTCAACTCCTCAGCAAAGCTATTCAAATTTTACTTTTTCAGCTCACTTGTCAGTATTTTCTTAGCCGGGATACGTCGTTTTCTAAGACACGTTACATGAACAATTCCCGGGAGATAATCCGAGCCTGGATATACTATCACATCTGAGTAGCTTTGGCTCAAATAGCTAGGTCCCACGTAAATGTTATCAATTAAGGTCGCAGAATGAGTAGAGATTCGGGTAGGTACACAAGTTAAAGGGTAAAGGTCACTTGAAACCATATAATTAAAAAAAATTCCAAATTTTCACCTGAAAGATCTAAAAGGTTATAATTAAAATCGCCCATACAAAAAAAAAACATTCTTATAGACGAAACCAACCTCATCAACTCATCAAAACCTGCTACAAACTCATCCAGGCGAGCATTGGGCAATTTATGTGGTTCTTCAATGAAAGAATGGCTTTTTTTTATTTCATCGATATCGGGGGGGGGGGTCGGTGTAAACTTCATAAGGTGCTCGAGGGACCACTGGAGGAGGACTCTTGATTATCTGCAGATGATTTGACAAATTCAAGAGTTCTTGAAAATGCTCCTTCCATCTTGATACTCTCGCAGACATAACGGTTCGGTATGATCTTCCTTCAGGCAAAAGATCTCAGAAATTTGTTGCTTCCTCTCAGTGGCTTATTTTAGCAATTAATAGAGCTTACGGGTATCATTTGCCTTAAATGCTGCTTCCGTGGAATCGTGGAATCATGGATTTCTGTCCAGTAGTTTTGCCTATCTATTCTGGAATATTTCTGAACTTCTGCTCTTTGCTTCTTACGCTCTGCTTTAAATCAGGACATTCGACATTTATCGGATAACTTAATACTTCTTTTGCTGATCCAGCATTTCCTTTTTGTATTTGACGTACTAAAGACCTCTTTTGCTGACTTCGGCATTGCTGCAGCAAACTGCTTCCACTTTCACTCTACAGAACTATAGTGAAGCTCTTCGACGTTTTCTTCATCATTCACGGTGGACAGGGCACTCAACCTGTTTGACAAGCGCAGGCGGGGCATAGCCTTGGTTCCAGAGTTATTTAAACCGTGACATCGTTTCGGGGGGGGGGGTATACTGCTTCTACGCTTGGTTGATAACCGAAGCTTAATTCTATTGATTATCAGGTTGTGATCAGAGCCAGACTTTGAGCCTGTTTTAGCACCAAGATATCAGCGAGAATCCAATACTGAACTCTGGAATCTAGACTTCACAAGTACATAGTCTATCTGGGCTTTGGTAACTCCGTCATTGGAGTAACACGTGATCAAGTGACTTTTCTTTTGCTGGAACATCGTATTGTAGATGACTAATGAGCCTTTCACCATTGTCACAAGGAGTTCCTAGGCCGAAAGGGCTCACTACAAATTGAGTTGAGCCATCCTTTGGTCCAACTCTGGCATTCCATTCTCCAGCAAGAACAAAAGAGTCCCTGGACGGAACTCATGCCAGAAGTCATTTCAGGTCTTCATA
Organism: Artemia sp. Qi Xiang Cuo; assembly: GCF_049724085.1. Taxonomy (NCBI): domain Eukaryota; kingdom Metazoa; phylum Arthropoda; class Branchiopoda; order Anostraca; family Artemiidae; genus Artemia; species Artemia sp. Qi Xiang Cuo. Next base: position 29,581,522 of record NC_142804.1, on the reverse strand, counting down.
AAATGTAGACTTTGACTCATCCGTCGCATTTAAGGTCGGGGCGTTCGCAGAGATGACTGTTAGATTAGTCTTTCCCCCTCTAAACTTTGCTCCAGCAAGTCTTGCAGATACTGGATTCCACGCAATAAGGGCATGATTTGCAGCATCAGAAAGGAGAAAACCAACTCCATGCAGACCAGAGCTGCCATCTACTCCTGAATAATAAAGGTGGTATGGCTCATTTGATGGGCTAATAATATTCGATATGCCACATCATGAGATCCAAGTTTCAGACAAGCACAGAATGCCGATTCCATACTTTCGCATCTCATTTGCAACTAGTATCTTGGTTGCATCTGCTTTTATTGATCGTACGTTCCACAATCTGATCTTCAAGGGGATTTTACTATTTGGGAAGGCTTGTTGATTTTTCACCCCCGTCTCCTTCCCTAGTGGGAGCGCGTTTCCTACCGGGGACGCTTTCTTGGGGATTTATTTGACCAGCAAGTTTCCAGCTTGTTGGTACCCTCAACGTATTCGCCTAACGCTCAATAATGGTGCCGTTTCCACCTCTCCGCCGCGATGAGGCCACACAGTAGGATTTCCCACCGGAAGACTAGGGACGGAATTTCTACCCAACCTAACTTCCAGGGGCCATAATTATCAATTTGCTATTTTTCACTCTAAGTTATCCGTGTTATTAATAGTCAAACTTTACGGTAAAGGGTGGGGGTAAACGGGGGCAGCCCACCTCATATACATCATAGTTTAGGTTCGGTTCGAGTTTTAGTGTCGCTCTTCACTTCCTTTTGAAGAACTTGCGTGTTTTTTTTTGTTTTATTTTTTTTGCTTTTTTCTTGTTTAACGTGTTATTAATGATGAATCGTTTACTGACTTTTTTCTAGGCCTCATGTCAAGTATTCATTGTAGTACAAAAAGTGGGTCATTGTAGTACAAAAAGTGGGTCATGTAGTACAAAAAGGGGGACTGGGAGAAAAAATTGCCTAACTGGATCAAAAAGCTCTGTCTCTTTAGTAGAACAGAGTGAACAACACATCAATGTGTAAGAAAAAAAAGTGATATTTGCACAAAAAGCGAAATTTTTCAAGCACCAGAACCACCAAGTAGAAAAATTCTTAACCTCAAACAGCAATAGTAGGTACTATATGTCGAGTATGTACATCGCAATTGTTTTGAGCAATCTGTACTATGAAAGAACCCCTGATATGCCTAGTAAAGGGCCCTGATATCCTGAGTGTCATTGTGATACTATTCGGAAATGTTGTACCTGCTTAAAAATGAGGGATATAAGAGAACCTAAGACTTATCTTGATTCATCACCTTGTTCTAGGCTGAGCATTGTTGTAATGATATTTGTGAACGGTGGTGGAGGTGGCTATTGGTTTTTTCAGCATGCAACATGGGATGGACTGCTGGTAGCTGACTTGGTATTCCCATGGTTTATTTGGATCATGGGTGTCTGTATACCAATGGCAATAACTGGCCAGTTAAAGAGAAAGGAAGCTAAATGGACTGTATTTAAAGGCATTTTGAGGGTATGTATCAAAACACTCACAAGACTTGTGAGTTGTTTCCGATTGATGAATTTTCAATAAGATTTTGGTCTTTGAAACTCAAAAAGTATTTAAACCCCATTGTTCTCTGCAGATTCCAGTAGTTTTTAAGTATAATTCGGGTGTCTTTTTTAAAGAGTGGGAAATAAAACAAAGGCTATGAGCCTGAGAAAATTTGCCTGATTTTCGATAAAGAGGGGGAATACCTCCTAAAAGCCAAAGAATCTTAATTAAAAAAAACACACCATCAGACTCATCGTATGAGAGATTCCTACTGAAGAGGTGTGAAGCTCCTATCTGCAAAAATGTTGATTTTTTTTGCCAGAAGAAGGGTCACGGATGCTTGTTTTTTTTTTTCAGGCGTGATCGTATTTACCCAAGGGTCCTAGAATATCGTGAGAGGGCTCATTTGAACGGAAATTAAAAGCTCCAGTGCCCTTTTTAGGTGACCAAAAAGATTGGAGGACAACTAGGCCCCCTCCGCCGCCCCCTTTTTCCCAAAATCGTCCGGCCAAATTCTGAGATTTTGTTCGTCATAATTGAAAGGCTCAATTACTGGGCCTTTGGATATAACATGACCTCCCCACAGCCCCAGGGGAAAGGTCTTTAAGTTAAAAAATTTCCTCATTGTTTACGCGTAGTATTAGTTATTGGGAAGTATGTATACATTTTCGCATGGGGGGGGGTGAATTTTCGGCTTGGGGCTTTTCCACGGGGGAATTTTCCATGGGGAGGGAAGTTTTCAGGAAGGATTATACACTGGGGGAATTTACCAGAATTCCTAAACAGAATTATTTTTAAATGTCTTGCTTTCTCTTTTCCGTCTCAATTTTACACGTGGAGTTGTTAAGGGTAATTTTTGGGGGTAAATTTTCACCAGGATGGAATTGTCTAGAGGATATTTCCGTGAGGAGAAGGATTTCTCCGTGGAGATGGGGCAAAATTTCCTGACATTATTTAAAAACCGATCAGAAATTAAATAAAAAGCAAGTTTTTTCAACTGAAAGTAAGGAGCAACATTAAAACTTAAACGAACATAAATTATTACGTATATGAAGGGAATTGCCCCTTTCACAACACTTCGCTCTTTACGCTAAAGTTTGAATTTTGTCCCAATTATTTAAGAACGACTCCTGAAACACAAGGGCCGTTTAATTAGAACAGTAAGAAGCTTTTTTTGAAGTACTAAAAAACTTTAGCGCAAAGAGCGAGGTGTTGAGAAAGGGGCAATCCCATTCATATACGGAATAATTTCTGTTCGTTTTAAGTTTTAATGTTGCTCCTTACTTTTTGTTGAAAAAACTTTTTTTCTATTTAATTCAAACACAAAGATGTGTTTTTCACGTCATCGCTGCAAAGATAACGAATGCAGTGGTTATAGAGCTATGGATTTTATTTAGCAGCTGCAGAGAATGATAACTCGCAGGGGTTCTATAGTGAGTGGTTTTGCTTCGATTGGACAAATTGAAACGCCTGAATTTATAATATAAATGAAAAAAGTCGAGTTATATCCGTGTAAATTTTGAGAAAATCTTTCATACTAATAACCTCGACTGCGAAATATAAAGTACCCAAGATACTTTCTGCAAAATATGTTCATTTACATGATATATATTTTAGAACCCTTGTCAATTAGCGCCAATACGTTCATCGTCGTTTTCAGTTTGAATAATAATTCATGAAAGCAAATGGGCAAAAATTGGGCAAAAATGCAAAAAAAAAATTATAAAAGTTTAATTTTTGTGAGGTGAATACTTTCTGCAAAATATGTTCATTTACATGATATATATTTTAGAACCCTTGTCAATTAGCGCCAATACGTTCATCGTCGTTTTCAGTTTGAATAATAATAAATGAAAGCAATTGGGCAAAAATTGGGCAAAAATGCAAAAAAAAAATTATAAAATTTTAATTTTTGTGAGGTGAATACTTTCTGCAAAATATGTTCATTTACATGATATATATTTTAGAACCCTTGTCAATTAGCGCCAATACGTTCATCGTCGTTTTCAGTTTTAATAATAATACATGAAAGCAACAGCTCTTGTTTCAAAATTCTTGGCCTCTATTCAGATTTTGAATGACTTATCCTCCATTATTCTTAATGGAAGTTTGGCATAAGGGTAGTAGAATGTGTCTGGTACATGAAGAGAATCGAAAAGCTACGTATTCCTTAGTTTGAGAAATAAAAAGCCAATGCCAATGTTTACATCCGAAATGCTACTACTAATCATTGTCGTATCGTTAGATTCAAGCTAGTACAAAAACAACTCTAGCCAATCGTAACCTAAAATTTAAAAACGTTGAAAGAAAAACTGGTGAAAGAAAAAATTAGCATTTGAAGTTAACTAAGGAATGGCAACTGTTAGCTCCGTTAATCTTATGGTAAAGATTTATTGCGAAAATATAATAATATCATGATCACTTTGACTATAAACGATAAAATCTGACGGCTTGAAATAGGACTTGAAGATTAATTTTGAACATAGCTACAACTGCAAAATTGAAATTTTTGTTCCTTGTTGATTAGATTTTTTGTTGATTTAAAGCACAAGGAACTATCAAACTAAAGAACGTTTTAACGGATAATTTGCAGTTTTGGGTAAAATTTTTGAAACGGCTCTTAAATTTAGAAATGATTCATGTCTGGAACTCCGTCAGTTAGCTATTACCCATTTATCATCATTGCTACTTTGTCTAATACATTTTCCTTTCAATGGTAAAATTCTGTTTTTCCTTTTCTATTTATTATAAAATAACTTATTTAGAGAAATTGGGCAAAAATGCAAAAAAAAAATTATAAAAGTTTAATTTTTGTGAGGTGAATACTTTCTGCAAAATATGTTCATTTACATGATATATATTTTAGAACCCTTGTCAATTAGCGCCAATACGTTCATCGTCGTTTTGAGTTTGAATAATAATTTTTCCTTCAATGGTAATTGTTTTTTGTTTTTTTTAGATATTAATTAAGTAAAAAAAAACATTTAGAAAAACTAAACGTAAATGTGTTATGATTAGGTTGTTGTCCACCATTCATTTAATGCTTCAAGTTTAACTAAAGAAGAAATGCCTCAGGGATTTACCAATTTATATGCATATAGACATTGATGGTTTCCCTAGCATCAGCATTAGCAGTCTAGCTCCAAAAAAAATTTTACCTTTTGTTTAGCAGTTAATTCAGTATCTTAGCAACATAATTTTCCCACAAACTTGGAAAAATACAGTCAGAAGGAATCTTTTAGAAAGTTTAGCTTTTTAGAATGATTAGCAGTCTGACTTCAATTTTATCTGAACCTCTTACTTATTGTTCAATCCTTGTGTTTACAGGAGAATTAGTCCACATACTTGGAAAAATGCAGTCATAAACTCTATATTTCAGAAAAATTCCAAGTCTGAATTTCAACATTGTAGACAAATGTCAAAACTTTTTTTCTCGAAAGTTATGGACACACTTGTTGTTGATGATATTCGAAAATTTTTATAACAAAATAGTCTTTAAAATAAACCATTATGGTTTCGTACACCTGACTCTTGTAAAAAATACAGCTCTTTGATAAATCAGAAAAACAAGATTTTCGTAAAATTAGCCTCAAGCTGATAAAAAACAGAAAAAAAACGCACAAAGCGGAAAAATCTCATTGAAAGGACACTTTTCCGACAGCAGAAATTTAGAAATGAAATATAAATTAACACCAGACATTGGCAGTATCATGCATCAATATGTGTCGTCACTTTGTTTTATAATTTACTTCTTCAATTTCTTTTTTTGAACCTCTGTTTAAGAATTATTGATTATGAACAATTAAAATTTAAGCTATAAATTCGATGAAATAATCTTATATGATACAAGAAAGGCATGCATGCAGAAAATTATTTCATGGTTCTCAAAGTTTGAGTGAGCTGAATTCAAACTATTAGAAAGCAGTCGATTTTTATGATGAGATTTTTGTTGTATTTATAAACAAGCTATGTCAGGAATTAGTAAGTGTAATTACTGAATTTTCGCTTTGTAAATAAAAAAGGATGTGCTATGAAAAATCTTGGAAATATTCCTCTTTTTTTTCTTAATTTATGTCGTTTTAGCAGCGTTAAATGGTTCATTTTGAGTTTAGTTTCTATGAAAAAGCGAAATGCCAAAATACTGTCATTTAGAAAAGTTACAGTCCATTTTTGCCGTCTTTCTAGCTTCATAATTGATGAAAACTAGCTTCAACCCCCTGAGACGAGGTTAACTTTTGAGTATATTTCTCACTATTAGCATTCTTCCCTGAAATTTGGAAACACCAAATACTTAAAATTACCATAGACAAATATGATAATTGCTCTTGAAATTACATCGGGATCAAGAATCGTATCAGGTTCTATACATCAAGATATAATCGGAATGAGTATGAGAATCGTGGAAAATATTGGCTTTGTCCCATCATTAGTTTTGACGTTTATTTTGAATTTTTGACTTCCATTGATTGATTCCACCCCCAACTTTCCATTGCAGTTCGCACTTTGTGATTAGGCTGGAGAAAAAAAAAATCTCTAACTAACGCAATACAATCTTCAAAGCTGGTATAGTTCTATTCTGGTTTTAGATTTTTCTTTGTATCTATATTTTAGAGATCTGCAACCTTGTTCTTTATTGGTGTTTGTCTTGGATCTCGTGGCCAACCAATAGAGACCTTGCGTATTCCAGGTGTTCTTCAGCGCTTTGCCGTTTGTTATCTTTTTTCTGCCACCTTAGTTCTCCTCTCTCTTCATTTGACGCATCAAAAGGTACGTAGATTCTGAGGCACTCAATATTCATGATGAAATATTCTAGGCTAGAATATGTATTTAACGCTTCAAATTAAGTGACTTTTACATTAAGTGGTCAGTGTTAATTTGAACGAAATCTTGTTTCTTTTTTTTCCAATAAAGACCCTAAATCTGCTATGCGGTAAATCGTTATAAAAAATTACTACTACTACTAACAACTCACCGCAGCACCAAGCCGCCTGAGGCCAACACAGCTACGCACGCTTCTCCTCCACCCCAATCTATTCAAAGCCTCCCTCTTTACACTCTTCCCGGAAGATCCCTCTTCCTTTAAATCTTTCTTTATGACACCCTCCCACCTCAAACGAAAACGACCTGCTTTCCGTTTAGCCCTAGACGGTTGGCCGAAAAGAGCAATCTGTCATCCTTCATCCGCACAACGTGCCCTAGCCACCTCAATCTTTCTTTCATTATAGCCCTAGAGAGCGGTATTGAACCACATTTCACGCACAGCCTATTGTTTGAAATACGGTAGTCAGCCGGATGTCCAGAACAATCCGTAGGGAATTTCTCTGGAAAACATCTAGCAATACGTTTATTTATAAAATAAATGTAGTAAATATGAAGTTCAAACCTAAAATGCCTTAAAAAGTAACTCTGATTTTTGAGACAGCACCTGGTTTGTGGGCTATTTGCAGCATAACCATGTTGTTTGTCGTGTCTAATTAAGACGCTTTTCTTTTTTTGTAATATTAATTTAGCCCAGGTTAGGTATGTCTTTTACCTTAAAGAACAAGTTTGCCCTCCCCCTGCTGATTGTACTCAAAAGCTTAACAAGTTTACAAGATGAGTAGTTTTGAGTTGTTTACATGCCTAGGTAAGTAAATTTATTCTTGCAATGCTACGACTTGTAAAAGCGTCAAAAAAAATATACGAACTTCAAGCTAAGCACGACAGTATAGACATTAATGACAGTGGCTATTTAACTTTGGGGGCTCATATTGTAACAGCAGTTATTTAAATCTGATTTATTTTCACACAGAACTGCCCAATTGACCATAAAATACCAATTGAGAAAGTGTTTGACATCGTCCTACCATTATTATTTGGGTAACTTGATTTTATAGTTTCTACTAAAAGAAAACTAATTATGTTCCATAGCCCCCAAAATAAGCTTGGGCTCTGAATCTAAATATTATACGTTGAATTAAGTTATTTACAGTATATAAAAATTGTTTGGTAATCTCATTTTTCCATCGTGCTATTTAACCTTATTGTGCTCTAACAAATATTTAAAATATTAAATTGCAGTATATGGTTTTAAGACAGGACAGTTGGAAATGAGAGTTAGTCTCCCCAGGACACCTAATATTAACTAAATTATATTTACTCAGTACTTCTGAACAAGAATCCTATGTAGATTTCAAAGTGATAAAATGTTCGATTACTTACCTTTATTTACATGTTCATCCATTTTAGGAGTCGGAAGGAGCATCAGTTTTTAAGCTGACTGACGTGTCAAATGCTTGGCCTAATTGGGTAGCAACTCTCGTGCTTCTTGCTATACATACAGGAATAACGTTTGGTTTGCCTGTCCCTGGATGTCCTACGTAAGTATTTATAAGAGAGGAGCTAAAGAAGAGAGAGGAATGCATGTTTTTTACTAAGTTTTTATAGAAATACCTGTTCTCCTGTTCGGTACTAACAATACTCCGACCAATGAAATATGACCTCTAATATCTTGCATTAAAAGTCACCGGATGGGCTGTTATAGTTCGTTGATTTCTGGAGGAGCAGAGCAGCCACGTGATTTTTATTTTTTATTCTTTTTTTCTTCCATATTTTCTGTCATTATTTCTAGGGAATGGAGTGTGTTGCTGGAGATTTTTGCAAAGGATTAAGGTTCTAAGAATATTTCATTAAATCTAAAAATACAAGAGTGTTCAGTCAGGGATACAGGCGCCAATTGGATGTTTCTTTCTAGATCAGTTTTTACTTTTTAGGTCAGCTGTTTTGGGTGAAACTACCTGAAAAACATGATAAATATAAACGGAGAGAATCCTGATTAATTTGAGTTTTGGCGTAAAAACAAGAGAGATAAAGTGATTAAGCCACTTAAATTTACTTCGAGCAAAATTTGCCTGCTATCTCTTTTTTTATAAATAGTTTTAACCCCTGTTTCTCGTTAAAGAAGTTCAAATTGGTGTAGCAAATCCCGTACAAAACTTTTTATTTGCGAATTCTCTGATAATTTTCCAGAAATAGCATAACCAGTTCTAGACTTAACATAAAATAAGAACTGCAATCTTGCCTTTAATTCAAATCAAACGCTAAAACTACACGAGAAACTGTCTTATGATAAGCTGTCTTATTACCGTAGGCCGTGTCTGTGGTTAAGTTTTGATTTCGGTCATTAGTAAGCATTTCAAACAAATAGACCATTGATTTAGACTTGTTTTTTCTTTAATCATTTGTTTACTATTCTAGTGGATACTTGGGTCCTGGTGGGCTTCATGATAATGCTTCTTATCCAGATTTCTGCATTGGAGGTGCCACTGGATACATTGATAAAATTCTACTAACAGAAAGTCATATATATAAGTTTCCCACTGCAAGAGAAGTATATAAAAGTGGATCTTTCGATCCAGAGGGTATTTTGGGTAAGGAAATCCTTTTCATCTTTCATCTTCTTATTCTTTGCTTTTAATTAAAAACAAAAATAATATGGACCTACACAAATGGACAAGTCTATCTGCCTACTGTGCCAATATTTGGTTCTGATGCAGGACAAGATCTCTATGATGTAGGACAATATGTATATATTGTCCTGCATCATAGAGATCTGGTCGTTTTTTGAACATGTTTTCTTATAGTAAAAAACAAGATTAAAACTATGCAATATTTGTGGGGGGCTGTTTTCCCTCCGCCCACCGCTCTTTGCGATAAAGTTTTACTAGTGCTTTCCTTAATGTATTTTATGCTATGGATTTTGTCGCTATTTTCACTTTTTTTTTCAAGAAATCCTATGAAGTGTTATTTAGAATGAAACTTTAAAATCTTTACGGTTTTCCTGACAACCTTATAGTATATCTTGGAATAATTTCGAGGTGAAAATGATAGCAGAATCGTCAAAAGATTTGCGAAATCCTATGCTCTTGAACTTAGCGCTGAAGAGCAGAAGTAGCAAGTGGATAATTATGATTTATTTATTTGCAGATCGTTTAAAAAAAGTTAGAGTTAAAATATCTTGTTTAAAGCAAATATGAATGAACATGCTCTCTATTTCTTGAGGCACTTCTTATCACATTGCTCTTGTGTTAGAGCATTAAAATTTCAGACACTGCGAAAAAAAGCCAAACTTTAGCGCAAAAAGTGGTTGGTTGAATAAGAAGTGGCACATTTTTTGGGGGGGGAGGGCAGGGTCCATGTTCACCACATTCTAAGGATCTGCCAAGAAAAACGCTGCCTTTTCTATCGAAATGTCAGTTTACTGTTCGCACACATATGTTATTAAAACACTGGAACAAAATGCTACGTCTGCCCAGTCCTTAAAGACATATAGAAGCAAAAATAGTCGCAAAACAGGCGGATTACATCCTGTCTTGTAATAGAAGTCGTAGAGTAAGCGGGTAACGTGTCGCTATTTGTTTACCTTTGTTACCCGACACAAGTCATTCCTTTCTATTGTATAGGCTTTTTGTTTACCATTCCTGCTATGTCTGGACATGAATTTGAAGGTAGGCCAGCTTTTATGTTGTCCGTGGGGAAGATATCAAGGGATGTTAATTAATCAGGGTTTGGAACAAACTGAAGACCTACTGAATATTCTGTGGGTGACCACACAACTCCTCACAAAACAACTCTCAAGCCACACAACATTTCATTCCATACCTGACGGCTCCGCGTCAGTCTGAATTATAAAAAGTTTCGCATTTTCTTGAAGTTTGGATTTCGGTTTTGATGTTTATGAGGCCGTAATTGTTAGAATTATAAAAAAAAAATGTTTATCCTATTTTATTCACCAGTGGCTTCCCATATCCCCTTACACAGATAGGGGGATTTGCATCCTTCCTTTTAAATATTTTGCGTCTAATAACGATCTGCAAGCTTCATGATGGGACTGCCTTTAGATTCTCGTGCATAGGTAGTTTGTGTGTCAATCAGGTTATACCAGTATACATCTGCTGGATTTTATTCTGCACATTTCAGCTAATAAAATGGTTTCAATTTTACTATACACAAGCATCAGTATTTAATCCATCAATAGTTTATGGCCTGCTGAGCTTCTTGATTACAAGGCATACATTGCAATATAAGAAGTCCAAACTCGATAGACAAGTTCATATTTCATATATGTCGTTTTGTTCTCAATAAGTTTCGTATTAAACGGTTTTTGGAGACGCTAACTGCAAATTTGGGGTTAGAACTGTAATATGAGTACTGCAAAATTAAGCATCTTGCTTTACTTAGGGCTCACTTGCTGGCTTCGCCGGGAACCCGGCAGTCTGTCTGATAAGAACTTGAAGAAACCACCTGTTCCTGAGTGCTGAATCTTTGGTCTGACGCTGATTGAAAAACCTTCCATTGAACTGAAGCATAATATGATCATTGGTTTATGTATTTCGAAACGCTTTTTACTCCAAGTGGTATATAGTTTAATATTAAGGAGCTAAAGTGTGCCTGTCTTAAATGCAATTTATTATCATACTGAAACACTAGAAACTGAAAGAACTTGTTTTTCCAAATGTAGGGTAAAGCCGTCTGCTTATTGTGAGACATTAAAAAAAAAAAAAAAAAAAAAAAAAAAAAAAAAAAAAAAAAAAAAACTGCAGCAGACTTAAAATAAAAATTATTTACCGGTGATTACCTCAGCTACCCAAAATAAGTAGTCCACGTGAAAATTTATTCGATTATATTTTGTGCGCTCAAACTTTTTTTTCTCTCCTTTGTTTTTTTTTTCTTTTTTTAGTGAACTTCAACCAAGATGGCTCAATTTATTATATAGCTTGTCTTTCTTTCTTTCTTTTTTCTAGGTTCAGTCACTAGCATTATTCAAACCTTACTTGGTGTTCAGACTGGTATTACAATCCTAACTTTCAAAGATAAGAAACGCCGTTTAACCAGTTGGCTTTCATTTGCAATATTGTTTGGTTTACTGGGAGGAGCCCTCTGTAATTTTACCCAATTTGGCGGAATTGTACCAGTGAATAAAAATCTTTGGTATGCCCAGTTCTATAAATACGTAAATTATGACGACTATCACACTATCCTTTCCATAGTATAGAAGGGACAAATGTTCATAATCCGACGAATTTCTACGAGATTAACAACAAGAGATTGACCGAAAAACATAGGGAAGATAATGGAAATTTTTAATTTGCGTAATTCTTTTTGGGGGATTGGGGCTACCTCATTCCACTCAATACGTTGTTCAATTATCACACTCGATGTGTGTTCTCTAGAATATTTATAGGGTTTGTATAACCACAACTGATCTAGTATTTAAGCTTATTTGTTAGAATTGTTGTAACACTGGACTTGTTTTCTTACAAAATCTACACTGTACCTATTCAAAATATGTGTAATTTTGCTAATAATTTTCAACCATTCTCGATTAAAATACTGGTTCTTTGCTGAAGCAAGTTTAATTGACTCCTTGTCTAAGCCCAAAAAGTGTGACTTCTTGACATTTTTCTGAAATAAAGACTAAAAAAAGCGATAATTGAGGCACGTTTATTTCACTTAATATGCCAATTAAATATTTTATATAGCAAGTACCTCCCAACGTTGTATAGTTAGTCAAATTTAGCAACATGGCGTATTACTCAATTTTCACAGCTGAACTATTAGTGTGTAAAGCTCAGTGCAAAATTACCAAGATTATTAGTTATATAGGTCCCTAAAACATCATCAATTTCATGGATACTAATGGATAAAATGGATAATAATGGATAAAGACAGATAAGTAAGTAAATTTAAAGAAAAAATAATTTTGGTGAAATATATTTAAATTGTGCGCATGAATTTTGAAGTATTTAGTATACCAAGTTAGTATCATACTGACCAAAACCCATGATGACCGGGAATGTATCTGTGGTGAGCTCTTTTTGATGTACTCACTGCTTTGTTTCATTTGTCTTCTATATTATAAAATTGTATTCCCGATAACTGAAATAATCTCTTGTATGAGCTGCTAAACTAATTTGTTTTTGTTCCGTTATTTGTACTTTTTCGTCACGACCTAGTCTGTCCTTGGCTGTTCGATGGATATTATATTGGCTTTTAAATATTCTTCCTTAGTGTTGGCTGTAAGGACACGTCTTAATTCAAGTATATGCTTCTTGTCATATATCAAGGAAAAAGTTCTTCTTTTAAGCAGTGATTTTTAAGATTTTCCTTTCACGACAAAAATATTTAACTCTGAATGCTATTTTGAATCCTTGTACCTTGTGAGTCACCTTATAACTAAAAATTGTCCTAATTATGTTTTTCCTAAATTCGCCGTCCCTGGGACTTTTTAGTATCTGATATGCCGCTGATCTATTATCTCGTTCCATCGTGAGGTTGTAAGTTTTTTGTTGAATCTCCCTTTGAACTAGACAGAGAAACTTTTAAGGAAAAGTTCACCGTCGAAGGAAACTGCTCTTAAATTACTCAGTTATTGTCGTGTCAACTTTATGATGATTGTACACAACTGTTTGCCTTCGTGTCTGTCTTCTCCGTTAGCCAATGGAGGAGTACAACGCGAGAAATATGCGCACAAAAGGAGGTGAAATCATATGCCTGTAGAAACCAGCCATCGACGCCACATAAAACCTTTCACTAAGAGACTGGGGAAAGTCATGGGTAATGACTGAAACTGCCATATTAGCTCTATTCTGGTTATTCTGAAGTAGGCCAACAGTGTTTTCAGAGCACCAGCACACAGAAGCCATGCATATTAAGGATCGGTATGATGCGAGACTTGAAAAGTGGGATGATTGAGCTGAGTGGTAGCAGGCTTTCGGAGTGAAGAGGGAATCCCAGCTTTCTTGCGCAGTAGGTTCTCGTCCGACCGAGATGAGTGTTCCAAGGGTAAGAGAGATATGTGGAGAAGCGGACCTGGAGGAGACGAAGCTCGTCAAAACTCTTCATAGCTTGATTCTTGAAGATGAAATAAGCGCTGGGGATTGAAGATAATTTATAAGTTATACTCTGCTTTTCTATTCGAAATAAACCTAATTACTCCTTGACGTTCCTAAAATAAATTACTAAAAAGGGCACTGAGGCAGAGTTTAAACTGTTTAACCTTCTTTTACTCCTAGCATGGAGGTATTGGCTCTTTTATTTAAAACCTCCCAAAAAAGTCAGATACAAAACGGGAGAGTTCAGAGCTTTGGTTTGCTTTTCGACAAATAGTCTGCGAAGTAGTCGGAGGTGTCTCAGTGATGAAAAGTTGAAACGTGGCTAGGAATATATGTGAAAAGGTATTATGCCTTGTAGAAAAGAAAAAGATTTTATATAACAAGTTTCTGAGTGATAGATCTTACGAGAATAGTGGCAGCCATATTTACCTAACAATATATTACACGGAGAAAAAAAATCTTCGGCTTTTTCTTAATTGCAGCATGGTAAAGACAGAGCGAAAGCTTCCATGAGCCCTTAACAGCTCTACTGTGTTCCAGTTCTCCGCTATTCCCAGGGTATAAAGGATACGTCAGTACTACCAAAGCTAGAATGTTATATTCTTCAGTTCTTAACATGGAGGGCTGAAAACCTTCTGTGATTGCGAAGGGGTTCTCGACCATTGTTATTCCAATGGTACAATTTTATTTTGATCCACCACCGTTTTCATGGGTTCTGAAGGTTTTTTTTTAATTCTCAGAAATTTGTTTCGTAATTACTTATTACTATCAATTTAACATGGATAATAGTTACTATTCCTGAATCAGTGTCAAAAGATTACTCTTAAATACATTTGGAAATGTATTTAAGAACGCATTTTGATGTTCGGTTACTATGGTCTGGCCTTGGATATACCAGTAAGGTGTTCAATTTAGCATTTAGCACATTCTTTGGGATATTCCTTTCGTTACGAAACTTCCCATCTTTGTTTAAGGAGGTCAGAAAACGAACATTTTCATTTTTTTTTTATTATTATTATTATTACTATTATTCCATTTTCAGGTCAATATCCTACGTGCTGGTAACAACATGTTTCGCATTGATTATCCTATCGGTGTTCTACTTACTCATTGATGTCTATAATATATGGAACGGGGCTCCCCTAGTTTTTCCAGGTACTTTTTATCCTCTTTTTTTCGAGATGATACTTGTGCTGGATGGCCGTGCAGATTTAAAGCAATAACTCGAACCTTAGAAAGAAAAAACATACCAAGGTATAAAAACGCCTGGTTTCAATCCGCCAAATATGGCGGAAATCACACAAAAATATGCTTTTTTTGCTATGTTGGGGCTATGAAATATTTTTTAAAATACGCTTCCTCCTCCCCCTTATGAAAATGCTGGGGACGATCCTGAAAGTAATGTTTAGTATTGTGCCTGAATCAAGATTGAAGATTCAGTGGTGTATCTGATTCATCTAGAATATGAGAGTTTTTTTTATTTATGGTAGTGAGACCAAAGGGAAAGAAAAGGCAAATTCTGGACTCATATAGAAATGAATTTACCAAGCAAGAAAATGCACAAGTTCCATATGAAAAAAAAAACTAGGTTGTGCAAAAAAAAAAAAATTGCATGAATTTTATTTATTTTTGAATAAGATGCTTAGCAATGCCCAGCACTTTCAGTGTGCAATATGTCACTAGTCCTTCAGCCAGGGAAATATCTAACTTATTTACTGAATCTTTCTTTGAGGGGCGCAGGGGATACTCTCGGTGGGCAACTGACATCCTTAGGGAGTCAGTTGTAGATGATTTTGCAGCGCAAGAGAATTTGATCCAAGTTAGCAACTCTCGTCTAATCGTGTCCTTCTTCAGGTAGTCAGAGCGTTTGTCAGTCTACATGAATAATGTTTTGTTAACAAACGGTAACAAAAGGAAAGAAAACCCTCATACTGTCCCTTTTATTCTTAGTTTTTTTTAGATGCTTTGCTAAAGACAAGATGGCTGCTCATTTTTGATAAAGACCTGTAAGAATAGGGATCAATGTTTTCTTTAAACAAAGGGCATTTAAAATCGTAATGAATGGTACTGTGCCTTGGGCTAACGGTGACAAAAGGAAAGAAAACCCTCATACTGTCCCTTTTATTCTTAGTTTTTTTTTAGATGCTTTGCTAAAGACAAGATGGCTGCTCATTTTTGATAAAGACCTGTAAGAATAGGGATCAATATTTTTTAAACAAATGGCTTGTAAAATCGTAATGAATGGTACTGTGCCTTGGGCTAACGGTGACAAATGGAAAGAAAACCCTCATACTGTCCCTTTTATTCTTAGTTTTTTCTTAGATGCTTTGCTAAAGACAAGATTGCTGCTCATTTTTGATAAAGACCTGTAAGAATAGGGATCAATGTTTTTTTAAACAAAGGGCATTTAAAATCGTAATGAATGGTACTGTGTCTTGGGCTAACGGTGACAAAGGGAAAGAAAACCCTCATACTGTCCCTTTTATTCTTAGTTTTTTTTAGATGCTTTGCTAAAGACAAGATGGCTGCTCATTTTTGATAAAGACCTGTAAGAATAGGGATCAATGTTTTTTTAAACAAAGGGCGTGTAAAATCGTAATGAATGGTACTGTGCCTTGGGCTAACGGTGACAAAAGGAAAGAAAACCCTCATACTGTCCCTTTTATTCTTAGTTTTTTTTTAGATGCTTTGCTAAAGACAAGATGGCTGCTCATTTTTGATAAAGACCTGTAAGAATAGGGAACAATTTTTTTTTAAACAAAGGGCGTTTAAAATCGTAATGAATGGTACTGTGCCTTGGGCTAACGGTGACAAAAGGAAAGAAAACCCTCATACTGTCTCTTTTATTCTTAGTTTTTTTTAGATGCTTTGCTAAAGACAAGATGGCTGCTCATTTTTGATAAAGACCTGCAAGAATAGGGATCAATGTTTTTTAAACAAAGGGCATTTAAAATCGTAATGAATGGTACTGTGCCTTGGGCTAACGGTGACAAAAGGAAAGAAAACCCTCATACTGTCCCTTTTATTCTTAGTTTTTTTTAGATGCTTTGCTAAAGACAAGATGGCTGCTCATTTTTGATAAAGACCTGAAAGAATAGGGATCAATGTTTTTTAAACAAAGGGCATTTAAAATCGTAATGAATGGTACTGTGCCTTGGGCTAACGGTGACAAAGGGAAAGAAAACCCTCATACTGTCTCTTTTATTCTTAGTTTTTTTTAGATGCTTTGCTAAAGACAAGATGGCTGCTCATTTTTGATAAAGACCTGCAAGAATAGGGATCAATGTTTTTTTAAACAAAGGGCAATTAAAATCGTAATGAATGGTCCTGTGCTTTGGGCTATGCTCCCAAGGATCAATGGTCTGAAGCTGCCCCTGTCCCTCCTTAGATGAACACTAAATTTTAAAAAAACGTACTTTTTATGTGTATAGTGGTTATTAATAAATAATCCATTTAGGCCTCAGTAATTAGAACAAACGTTTTAACCATATTTTCACGAGATGTTTTATGGGCAGAAGGATAAATTGGCCAATGAGAAAGCTAGTTTTGTTGTAAATAAGTTAAAACCATCAATTGAAACATGGATTTAGACCTTACAAGCGTGCCATGGTAGCAAAAGTTCTAGTTTCTCTTGAAATCTTTGCAAAAAACTATAATTGTTCATAAGCCAACACTACACGAAAAAGCATGTCACTTTACACAAAAGCATGTAATGGTATGAATTTTTTCTTGAGCTTTGCGCAAGCTTTGAGCTTGAGCAAGTTTTGTTAACTGACACGCTCTATTTCCTAGTATTTAACCCTGTAAGCAGAGACGTCTCAATGTATTGAAAATAAGTAAACAATAAACACAAGTAATTGCTTCTACATGATAGTCAATTCTAACCATCGACGCTATTCTAATAATAATAGCAATTTATTGTTACACTCTTTACATACCCGATACTCGCTAAGAGGAGTATGGGAAAAAGAAAAATAAAACGAAAAGGACACTGAAAAAAACTACGCGCTATTATTGACAACTTTAATTTTTAAGCACTCATTCAACATGGTTGAAACACTGAGGCCTCATATCTTACAACACTAGAGAAGACAAATCAGTAGAACATCAAGAATTCTGCTGCAGCGGTCAGTAAACCTACCTGACATTTAATCTATTTGTTGAAAAATCTCCAAAATACCTTAAAGTCAGGAAATGTAGCTATTTCGAGTCCCAATGGGTATACTTAGAAAGTACTTGCAAAACCTTAAAATCAACGATTTGACTTCCTTTTCATCAGAGGCGGAGAAGAGTTTCCAAAGTGGCGTCAAAAACAATACATGTGATAAGAAAAATTTGTTATATAGCCGACCAAGGGTTCTGTTATCAAATCGATCCTTTATCGTGGAAAGAAGCCCGTAGCATTTTCTCTGTTTCTCTTTCAAAGAATTAATTTTAAGCTTTCTTGTGAAACTAATTGATATTCCAAATTTAAGGCCTAAACATCCAAGTAAATGGAAGATGAGGTTGTAGCTGGACCAGCTTGGATTGTATCTGTGGAAGCGGTCTCCGGTTACAAAAAAAAACTTGATTTTTGAAGTAGCAACTGAAAGACTGGTTTCATTCATTCCGGAACTGACAACTTCAATAACGTTCTGGGAGACCTCAAGATTATCAGATAAAAGAAGAATGTCGCCGGTATTCGACAAGTGACTTGCAGTTCTATGTGGCTCAATTAAGCAGAGTGTAATGTGTCAAGCAGCTACTCTTATAACGTTATTAAATATTGCAAGACTTAGAAAAGAACCACGCTTAACATCTTGAAAATCAAATTAGTCATCGCCGTGATTACACTTCCTGCTAATTTTGTCATAGACAAGCTTCTAAAGAAGCTATGCAGTCGTCAAGCATGCGGTTATCGGTCTATATGAGTCGCAGGATTTTGGATTGTTCTTTTTCTGAGGGGCACAAGTTACTAAAACTTCACATAGCGCATCAGATATATGCTGCTCTGCAATTCAGGGCTGGATTAAAATGACGAGATGTTCGATCAATTTTGTCATCCCACTGATCAGATGTTTGGGTTGTAGGCCGTCTGAACCCAATGCTTTTCCTGGTTTTAGAAGACAAATATGTGCCTGAATAGATGCTGCCGTAGTGGCGATAACGTTTCTAGCATGGTTTTATTTTGTAAAATGACCCAAAAGTATGTAAGAAATGTTTTGTCAAGAAGAGTTGGATCATCAGGAAACAGGAAAGAGAAATTTCCCTAGAGCTCATATCAGTGACTTTCCCAAGAGCCCATATTAATCAGATTGTCCTCAGATGAAGAAGACGAGGTAAGCTTTGACACTGTGTACTTGAAGAGGCAGAAAAAGAGGAAGTCGAAGCTGATAGCTTAAGGGTTCAGTTGCTAGGATATCGTTTGAAGCCTCAACAATTGCACCCAACATGTGAGAAGGATCCGTAAAGAGAAAATTCAGATCAGAAGTGGAATCCGAATTGTGCATATAAGAAAACGGCTTTGATTTTAGTAATCAAAAAACACCACAAGTAAGGGACGAAAGTAACATTTGAGTTAGCGATGCTGTCCTGTATTTATTTTTATGATTGATGTATTTATTTTTATTATTTGTTTGTTTTTTATATGTTGAGTTGTATAATTTTTTTTCTATGTTTTTTAGTGTTTTCCCTTTTTTCCCCTTTTTTTGATTAGATATGATGAACTGGTATGAATAGTATCCAACTAGTCACTTTTTCAAACTTTTTTTTTAGTGCGTTTTGTTGTCACATTGAAGTTTGTTTTTGTTAATAAAAGTGTTCAAATTAAATTCAATTGAATCAAAATATCATTTCTAAGATAAATATTGACTTATTTGCACACCGGACCTTAAAAATGGATTTAGAAAGCGAAGAACAAGCTCCGGCATATTTACAATAAGAGAACTTATTTCGGTAGTTCGTTAACATATGCACACACACACATCAAAACAAAAGAGCAAAAATCAACTGAAAAATATGCATTGGAAGATTTAAGAAAGGCACAAGAAAACTTGCTATTCCCTGCAATGACCAGGCCACCGGAAGGACGAGCATATGTATGTTTGGTGGTCCGGAAAAAGAACACGTGGTCACGCGAGATCTCTAGCTGTGAAACATTATTAGCACTCTGAAGGTGTTGAATAGTGCACACAATTTTGTAACTACTTAAAAGACGTTCGAGAGTTCCAAGCTTGTCACGAGCACCTTTAATATTTGGATAAAATAATTTTACGACTGATTAGGTATCAGCACCACCTAGACATTATACACGGCCAGGTGAATTAAATCTTCCTGAAGCCCCTTCAGCGGTGAGGGGCTCCTTAAGGTCTGGACACACCAAGATTTGGCTACGATGATACCCTCCGCAACTAGCGCGCTTAACAATCTCAGCTAAACATTCTTGATCATTTTTAGTATGATCACCTGTACACTCATTACATTTAGCAAGGTTCTTACTGTCTCTTGTGAAATGCCTGAATCGTCGGTAATTAAAGCACTGATTAGGGTTTTCAATTGGCGAAGTCACACAGAATAGACTGTTTTCAATCTTGACGCCGAACTTGATTGCAAAACAAAGTTCTTCTTTAGTTCCAAAGTTCAGTTGCACGATTCTAGAGCTTCAATGCCTCTTTGCACTTACGACGCTACTAACAATCCCTAAAATCTGAGAAATATTATAATCGTGATCTATCGTAACAATACCGGTATGTTCAGCTTTGATAACTCGGCACAAATTTTTGAGGTGGAGGGGATGGCTGCAACTGCTACAGCGGTCGGCTTCTCAGCGTTCAAATGATTGACCGGTCACTGTATCTGTTCAACCAATTTTCTGGACAAATTTATGCTGATTCTTTGCTGCAATTTGCAAAAAAAAAATCTTAAAATGAGACAACATTAGAAGGAATATGCTTTAATACCCTTTTAAAACATAAAATCGAATGGAAAATCATCTTAGGAAATCTTAACTAAAATTCCGAGAATTATAGAAAGCACTAGACTTGAAATCATTTGTCCATGAGGACAGGGGTTCGAGTCCTGCTTTTGTGGGTTGTTTGGTTTGGAATGGGGTTCAATGGCGTAACCCTGTAAGCTCAGCCAGAGTCGCCCCAGCTCTTAATGGGTACCTGGAGAAATCCGGAGAAGGTAAACAGGAAGGGTGTGCAAAAGCACAGGATGGCTGGCCCCCAGCCCCCATTGCACTTCCTGGCATAAGGGCCATGAAACGGATATCAGCGCCGCTGGTAGGGACTTTAAAGTCCAGTGCCGTATTCTTTACCCTGTGATTATAGCCGTAAAAAGGTCACAGAAGACAAACAACAAAGAGAATGCCACTTAAAAATTCCCTGAGTTAAAATCTAATCGAAACATAAAGTCTTGATATGGCAAGGATTGAACTGAAATAATTCTGCAGTGTTTTTTTGTAGAGTTCCTTGTCCCTGTGGAAGGTTCTACATTGGTAGGACACACCAATAGTTGGGGAAAAAATTGTATGAACATAGATCGTGTATTGATGAAGTTATGAATTTATGGTACTGTTTTACCCCTCCTCCCCCTCAACATCTTACTTGCTTACTTTACTTAATCCTCATGCCGGGGCGGTGTTGACAGTTTTGTCAGCCTTCTCCACGTGGGGTGGTCGACAGCAAGGGCCTCTGTATCTGACGGCAGAGTTCTAGCCTGGTCCAGGAATTTCCCGAGACTATCATTCCACCGGAATTTGGGCAATCCTCTTGGACATTTTCAGCCGCTACTGAATGGATCACGCTCTTGACATCCCTGATCGTCTTATTCTAAAACAAGACAATTTTAACTTCTCTCGACAAGAAGAGAAATTTTTAGGAGTAATTTTAAAATAAAACAAAAGTTTAAAGTAAAGCTAGCTTAAAAACTTAAAGCAAATCTAAAATAACACTGCAGTCGATAAAGATACAAGGGTAGAAAATATTTGAGCTCCATTTACTGTAGCCCTACTTTTTCTTAGTGTTTTCATATTTTGTCATATGAAATTGAAACTCCAGAGAGGTCAACTGTTTAGAAACAGAATGTATTTTTTGAAACAGAGCTTTTTTCATTTTTTTACATTTGTTCAAATTAGCACATTTTTCAAAGTGAATCTATTGAAAAATTGACCTTAGGCGTATTTTTGCTCAAAGAGTGGGTCCTTGTGCGAATTTCCGCTTTTAAGGCTGTGCTATCTGATACTACACATCTGTAACTCTGGCTATTGTGTGGCTCTTTTATTTCTCAGATTTTTAGTTCGAGTTTTTACAAGTTGTTTTGATCGTTTCTTTATCAAGGTTTTTTCTTCGCATTGAAAATGACATTACAGAGATCTTTACCGAAATATTTTCTTTTTTTTTAAATAATCGTTCGGTGGCTGAAAATATTCCTCGATTTCGTGTAATACTTGTTTTCCACGCATGGAATATGGTTAGATTTCCCACACCTGCCATGTTCTTGACCAAACTTACATACTCAAAAATTATTTGCTCTTCTTCAGCGGATATATTTATATTTTGTTTATTTAAATCATCTCTTGTATAGATAACATCTTTTGGGAAAGATTCCATGGTCAACCGTCTGTCTGACATACGATGATCAGAACTCTTAAGATTCTGCTATTACTCAGGCGGGAGTTGTATTTGACAAGTAAAAGGGTTGTAATTATCTACCAGTTGTCCAGTTGACAGTTTAGCAATAACAGATTACAAGGTATTATCTAGATGGGGAAACTGGAAACAATATTCATCACAGTTATTTTTAATGACACTCTAAGAATTTCTAATGAAACAAGCAAGTCTCTGCAATTAAAGGATATGAACATCTTTGTTGTTTTGAATTTTCTCGAGGATAAGAAAACCTGTATCAGGGAAATTTAATAGGAGTCGTGAAGATAGATTAAAAGAGAATAGGAGAGCCATGGCTCTCCCACATCAATGGGAGAGCCATTGATGGATATGGAGGCCATCGGCGGGCAGTGCCCTCCTAAAAAAAACTCTTTGCCACCAAATTTAAAGCTAATTTCTTGTAAACGGGGAAGATTGTCCCACTCTCCCTAGTTTTTCGGTGGCTCCCTATCCCAAGCTTCCTGGTTGCTCCCATCCTCCCTTGTCCCTAAAAAAATCTCTGGTTTTGTCTATGAATCCTTGTTCAAACTTTGAGTAGCATCGTTTCGAAAGTTCTGTGTTGCTTTATTTGTTTGCTCTCTATTGCTCGACTTGTAATTTTTATATTGGGCTAGAAATAGTTTATTATCATTAAAAGGAAAATTTTTCCCATAGCCTCCCTTCGTTTGAAAGAATACATTTGGACTAGGTGTGCAGTATGGGTGACTCTCTCTTGTTATTGTAGAAATGTTTTGAGTTCAAGATAAAATCTTGCATTAACATGCCTCCCTGTACCGAGGTGGAAAGGCTGGGAGACATCCCCTGGGATCCAGAAAAGCATATCTTAAAAATTTGAAGAATATGACCAGAAAATCCTGCTTTAGATTTTGTGACTTCGCCAAGACATTCGCATAGCTTGTTATACCAGCAGCTCAGACCTTTGGCCCTTGCATGATAACATTCCTTGTATATTTTTCTTTCTTTTTTTTCAGTGATAAGTTTTGGGAGTATTTTTGCCATCTACATAATGCCCATGGTGCCAGGCTATGTTTTACAATATAGTGTTATAGCCTTAATAGTTTAGTTCTTAGTATGTCTGTGTAAACTTATAGAACTACAGAAACCGGTACTAGATTCTGTAAGAATCTTTGAAGGAGTTTCAATTCCTTGGTCGAATTTATGAATTTTTCGGTTTATAGACAAAATATGGTTAATAATATTTTTATCTTTTAGGGAAAAACAGTATTGTTATGTACGTCGGACACAGTCTCTGCTATAACATGCTGCCATGGAATTGGTCATACGGCAAGATGAATACTCATGATTGGCTCTATGCTGAATGTCTGTGGGGCACTACTATGTGGGTGGTCTTGGCTTATTGGATGAATGAAAAGAGGATTTTCATTGCCCTTTAGTTTATTCTTTTTGCTTTCTACTCAGTGTCATGGTTTTCTTACTATTTTTCTGTATTTTGTAGTATGCTGAAGCGTAAAGACAGTTTTAAAGTAAGAAAGGCCCCCTTTACGGACAAATTATAAATATTAAACTATTTTCTATGTAGAGACCCACTTTGGACACATTATAATTGAAACTGATCTGAATGTAGTTTATAGATGTCTTCCTATATAATTGACAATATCAGTAAATACCTGCCAAACACCAGTCTAAAAAATAATCCTGTTGTATTATGCAACTTATACCTTAAGCGAGTATTACTCCGTTGCACAATCAGAATCAGTATGACCTCTAGTCCTCAGTAGAGACTATACATTTTTTTCTTTATTTCGTTTTTTATGCCTGTCGTCCGACAGGCTCTGTTGCTAGCTATCAATAAATATGTAAGTAAGCTCCGCCATAGGAAATAGTCTTGGTAACTTGAGGTACCTAGTAGGCTAACCTTAGTAATAATATCAGTTTAGCCGTTGAGTTCCCTTTTAGTGTAATTAAAAGGCAAAAACATATGCTAAGTCGAGTTGTTTTAATTGTATTAAAATAAATGGGTTGCCACGTAGCACAGAATGCTTTTTTTAACTGCTAAATTGAATAATTCTGCACTAAAATGTAGATATAGATATATTTCTCACAAAAGCCCCATGGGCCATGGATATTGCAAATACAACAAAACACATAAAACATAATAAGTTCAAACACTTTTGAAAATAACACTACGATAGAAAACCCTCCCTATATCTCATCCCCACACTCACAAAATTTCTCAAATTTTTAATATCCACTTTGAAACTACTTTCTATTTATTTTCTAAACAACTTCTATGCATCACATCCCTCCCAAAAATTTCCCTTCTAAGTACCTTCAGTTCTTCACAATAACACATAAAATGTTCTAAATCTTCAGACTCCCCGTAATAATGTAATAATGGATTACATTGTCAGGATTAATAAAAGATTACAGGATTAAAAGATTATGTGATTAGGATTACATTGGAGGATTAATAAAATCCTCCTCGTAATAATGCTAAAACACAAAAAAAAGTCTCGAACCTTATTATGGATTGAATATAATTATACGAGTATTTAATCAACACCGGAAATGTGCTTTGGAACTTCTTCTGTATTAGGTTTTTTAGCTTGTTTTGCTTGTTAACTTATCTATGGCTTATTTTATGGAGTTGATCAGTTTCGAAACCGGGGTAATAAAATGTGCATCAATGTTGATTATCGAAGATGGCTGAGAAAATTTTAGGTAAATTAAAGTCTTTTCTATTCAGAAAGCTTTTGAACATCATAATTTCCATTCATAATTAAATATTACTTTGCATAAAATTTTGTTTGTATGTTTATATCTTTGTAAGCAGATATTTTTTTACGATTTTTATATATGCGTTGAGTTTCCAGATATTTTATTTTTGTACAAAATGGGGTATGTTGAATAAAAAGTTTGAAAGATCAAGTTTCTCTTTAGTTAACATGTATCTCCAAAGACACTCTGATTAAGATGATTTATAATTAGTCGACGAGACTTACAATGGTCAAAAGGCGGACAGGGCTAAAAGCCATCTCTTCCTCTGTTGTGGATTATTTTCCCTCTTTCTTTTTTTCTTTGAAACTTCTATACGATGAATATGCAGTAAATAAAACACAGAAACTGTTTTTGTTCTCACCATAAGTTTTGTAACAGCTGGTATTTTTTTTTCTACAGAGGCGGGGGGGGGAGCTTGAGCTGATATATCCATCTTCTACTGTCCGAACATAAAGCTTTTGAATTCTAGTAAGGTTTTCTTTGAAATAAAAATGGCAATCTGCTCTTTAGAAGCCAAACTAAAAGCTGTTTTGACGAAGTCGAATGAAAGTCAGCGTCTTCTATTTGAACATAAACTTATTAAATTCCAATAATGACTTCTTCGAATTAAAAAAATACAACTGTTATTGAGATGCTGATGTTAAAGCCAGTTGGATGAATTTGAGGTGTATTCATCATCCTCTGTGAGAGAATTAAATCATTTGAAGTTGCAATCTGCTCTTTAGAAGCAAGTTTAGAAGTCCTGTTGTGGCGAAGTGGGCTTAAACTCAGCTTAGTAATGTGGGACCCAGAGTTCGAACTCAGCTGTTGCAACACACTGCAGGGCCGACGCAAGGACCTTAGTAGTCAAGAAGCGTCGTTAGTTCAATGCACGTACAAACAAACTTTAAAGTCAGATAGATGAAGCCCATGCCAGAACCAACAATAAGTGTATTTTTAATTGGTTTCTAAGTTTTTAAGTCAATTCGAGACCATACTAGTACAAATGCACTAAGATTCTGTAACATGAAATTGGCATCTTTTAAGTTAGCTTGCAAGCTTTTAGTACCGAGCTATTAGCGAAGTATTCCAACAACAAATTTTCAGTTGTCTTTGAATTATTTTATCGATGTTAAAAATGATGATGACTGTAGTAAAATTACATGCCAGCTAAGTTTTTAAATTGCCTCTTAAGAACTCGGAAGCCGATTAAAAATAAACTATGTTTACGTTGCTTGGTCAACATGAAGTGTTGCGCCATCAAGAAAAAATGTTCCGGGAATAGCAATTTGGTTTTTTTGTTGTGGCGAAGTAGTATAGCCTTAGCTTGAACAAGGTTTTTTTAAGTATTAGCAAAGATTTGGTTTGGTTTTATGGAGTAGGTAAAAATAATATAATATTAGCTTACATATACACGGTACATTTTAAAAGTAGCTACATTAACTGTGTGTCAGAAAATAGGGAATAAACTTGGTTTTAAGCAGAAACAGTGCGATTTGAGAATAAAACGTGTCATTAAAAGTTTTGAAAGCTCAGCAGCTACAGTCACAACAAGAAAATATAATGAACTTACTCGGGACGTGTTACGCGACTAAGCGTAATATATTATTTGATATTAAAAATATAAAAACAAAAAAGCCAACAAGCTTTCTATTGGCCGAGTATAGTTTTTTTTTTTTGAAGCAATTTTAAAGCTGATTGAAGCCTTTCAAAAGCTTTCTATTAGATTTCAAATCTTTGGTTTGGCTTTAAATTGGCTTGTATCAACTTTTAAGTCAGGTCTTTAGTCAATCGATGCCATTGTAGCTAGCTTTCAGCTTTATCAGCTAATTTTAGGTTATTTGCTTTTCATTGGCTTATAAATTTTTAAAAAACAATTCGGAAACGTAATTGGCTTGTAAGTTTTCGAGAGGCAATTGAATGATGCCTATATCATCATCTATTGTGATGAAAAGCATTTTCGATCAAGCGTGGGCTAACCTCAACTTTAGGCGAAGATAACTTCGAGTTTGCAAGGTTGTTGGAACAAGAAGTGATACGGGTATTTGCAGTGATAAAGTCAAGTTTCAGCAGCATAGATAAGTTGTAGTGGACCTAATAAAACTGAAAATTCAAGTGTCTTACCTGTTTCATCACAGTGTTCCGTCATTCTGACCCTGAATCTTTGAGTTTTCTCCAAAGAACTAAAGATCGCAAGAGTAGTTCTTTTTCATAAAGAAAGAGAAGAATTACACATCAAATGATAGATCCATTTTTATTCTTCCATTTTTACAAAAGTTATACAATGACACAAACTCAATTAAGTAATTATATTTGAAAGAATTAAATTTTATTGAGAACTAAATTCGGTTATAGAAAGAGACTTTAATAATTCACATATAAGAGCTTTAAAACTGATTGATTGGACTAAAGGTGTATTTTAAGCTAGAATGATAGCCGTAGCTGTGCTTTGGACTTGAAAAAAGTGTTTGATATGATTGTCCTCTCAGAACTCATTCTAACTCGTGAATCAACTAGACTTAAAGGTCCAAGCTTGGAATGGTTTTTATTTTGTCTCCATAAGTGGTACTAGGTGGCTCAAAAATAGTAAATTTAATTATAATAGATGAACCCTTCTGAACCACTGCTAATGATAATGAGCAATAATTATCGAAAGGAAATATGAGGTCGAGGCCGAAGGCCTCGACCGAATCCGTTGATTTTGAATTGAAGTTATCAGGTATAGAGAGCGAAGTTTCGTAAAAGCAATTGTTGTACCCCCTACTTTCATTATTTCCATTGATCGAGTGGATCATTACCTGTCAGAGGCTAGTGTCGTCCGGTTTGCAGATAACAAATTGTTTTTTCAGATATTGCTGTCACTGAATGTTTTGTATACTAGAAATAGAATTGATAATGCAGTTTACAAATTTCTGATATTTCCTGTATAAAGTCCGTTAACCCTAAAGTACTCGAATATTGCTTCCTCCATGATAGTTTCTAGACTATCTTCGAATGAAGGAAATGATAAAATTACAGTTGAAGAAACAATGTGAAGAGTAGCACAAACCAAACACTGAAAAAAACTTATTATTATAAAATGATTCAAATACAATAGCAGAAAGAAGCACCCCTCTTTGGTTTGTGTGGCAAATTAGAAATTTGTCCCACTAAAAACATAAAATAATTTATTTTTCTACATTTTCTCCAGACATTAGACAGAATTGACGTCTACGAAGTTGAAGTTTCCTCACGTATATATTTGTGTCGGCTAATAGCCCCTTCTTTTGAAACTAATTTTACTTATAATAGTTAAAATATATAAGTAAAAATAATTTTCAAACTATTGTGGATAATATAACTCCCAAGTATTGGAGCAAAATTTGAGTACATTTTGTAGTCGACTGCTGGAGTCTCTTGATCAGCAATTGATGTTCCTGAGAACCAAGAGAATTCCTAAACAAAATTTTCCTCAAAATAACCTACTGGTCAAACTAAAAAATAATGCTTTGTCAATGTATACTTTGCCTATTTTTTCTGTTCATTAGATGTGAGGTTTTATTTTCATGTGAATGATTTTGAATATAGATAAAACCAGCTCCTGAGGAAAACTTTGACGTGGGAACTTAAAATTTCCAGCTGCTATTTTTTATTTCCTGGTAACCAATATCATTAATATCAGTACTTCACAAATCTTTAATCGTTGCAATTTTCATTGTTAATTTCTTTGGTTTATTCGGGATAACTACAGTATTATTAAATTATAAGAAAAAGTTATGCTTTTACCCTTCGTTCCCCCATGCTGCGAATTGCGGAAAACGAAATGTGATAACCATATTGCCTTTGCGAGAAAACCACAGAAGATTTTCCGGTACCTTGCATTTTGAATTTGGAAAAACTGTAGCGGAATAAGTGCAAGCTAGAATATCTTAGGATGATTCTATCCTCTACCACAGCTGCTATTGTCCAATTTTTTGCTTCGCAGAAGGAGAAGAAGGGTAACATTTTTCCCCATTTTGGTTGATTTTCTCCGAAGAGTTATCTATGCCCATAAGACAACAGTTTATAATGTATATAGGCCTTTTGGAATCCAAGTCCCTGGGATCTTCACGTTCCTTCTTAAAATTTCTTTTGCGGGTGACATAGACCCTCTGACGTCCTTGGACGAATTGAAAACACAGTGCTGCTAATTTAAAATGTAGATAGCAGTATGGCTGAGCAAATATTAAACTCTAAAAACGTGCTAAGAAACACATTTTACATGATGGTAAAGAGGAACAAAAAGGTTTTTTTGGAGTTGAAGAATGATGCAAAGGAATTCATAGAAAGCCCAAAAAATGCTAACAAACTCCTTTCTATGCAGCAAAAGACAGAGGTGGGTTTGGACTATTCACAGTTAAAATTGAGTTGGCAGTGTAGTGGTTGGACTCCTCAGAAAAAACAGTAAATGTTTTGCAGTTCATATTATTGACTTAAAACTAAAGTAAAGATACAACCTCATGCCTTTTTTATGCTCTTTCCAAACAGAATAATTATTTTTGTCAGAAATAAATTTTACCCCCACCCCTATAGGCCTATATACCAATTCAGGGTTATATTATTGGGTAAATATCCACCAAATCATATTATTGACTTACGCATAAAGTAAATATACCACTCGATGCCTTTTTTTATGCTGATTACAAATATAATAATCATTTCTATCAGAAATGAATTTCAGCCCCCCCCTATATATGCCAATTAATGGTATATATTTCTACATTAGGGGGGTGGTGGCAAATTTTACTTCTGATGTAAATGGGAGGTAAGTTTGAACTAAAATTTAGTTCTGATATAAATGAGAGGTAAGTTTAAAATTTATCCCCCCCCCACCTAATGTGCAAATATATACCCTGAATTTCTGACAAAAATGATAACTATAGCCTATTTGGAAAGAGCATAAAAAAAGGCATCAAGTGATGTGTTTATTTTATTTGTAAGTCAATAATATGAACTGTGAAAAATTTACCAAAAAAGCTAAATCCTGAAAACAACTTTAAAAATTCCAAAGTACAAAACTAGGGCCATTAAGAATGAAGGTAAAAATTTACAATTATGGCCCCTGATAAGGAGACATGTTAAGAAAACAATATGTAAATATACATATACATACAGAGTATATACCCCCATACCCTTAATGTGCAAATATACAACCAAACTTGCATTCCAATTCTAAATATAACCTTCATTTACATCACCAATAAATTTTGCCCCCACCCCCTGATGTGCAAATATGTACCCTGATTTGGATATATTTAGGGGTTGGAAGACAGTTCGTTTCGTTATATTTAGGTTCAGAATGCAATTTTTGTTGTATATGTACACATTAGGGGGTGAGGGTATATACTCTGTATGTATATATATATTTATGGCAATATTTTGTATTTTCACCACTGCTTTATCTATCATTAAAAAAAGTGGAGTTAACAATGACTGGGATGAATGCTATCTATAAATACAATTTATAGCAGCAATTTCAAAATATTTACTCATTGTTCAGAGTATGGCAAAAATTGTAATTTTTTTCTTTTAAGTTGGGAAAAGAAGGAAAAAAGAGGGAATACTTGATGATAAAAGTTCTCTCCTTGGATAATATGTTAACTAGAATCATTATACATTATACAAAGTTGTAAAAAATATATAACCAAAATTGCATTCTGAACCTAAATATAACCAAATGAACTGTACCCCAACCCTTAAATATATCCAAATCAGGGTATATATTTGCACATCAGGGGGGTGGGAGCAAAATTTATTTATGATGAAAAATGAAGGTTATATTTAGAAACAGAGTGCAATTTCTGTTATATATTTGAACATTAGGGGTGTGGGGGTATAATAATTTTTTTTAATGATTGAAAATGGTGAGGCAAAAATACAAACTCGCCACTGCTGTATCTATCATTTAAAAAAAATGGAATTAACAATAACCGGGATGAATGCTATCTATAAAAAACAATTTATAGCAGCAATTTCAAAAGATTTATGCATTGTGTTGAGAGCTTGGCTCAGATTGTATTTTTTTCTTCTAAGTTGGAAAAAGAAGAAAAAAAGGGGGAAGGACTTGAGGAAAAACGTTCTCCCATTGGATAATATGTTAACTAGGATGATTATACATATTTTAAAGTAAGAATTGTTTTCTTGTAATGTCTCCTTATTAGGGGCCACAATTGTAAGTTTTTACCAGAATGAAACATGAAAAAAAACATTTCTTGTTTTGTAACATCCAGAAAAATTGTAGTTAACACATTAACTACACATGGTAGGCTATATATAGAATTGTAGTTCAAAATCTAAAGGGTAGAGGGCAGGTTGTTGTTTATTAATCTGTTTTTTTATGTTTTTTTTTTCAATGAAAATAGAAAAAAAGACATTTTTTAATGAAAGACCCAAAAGGTAGTTTTTGAAATCTAGGAGGAAAGACAAATATCCCACTCCTGTCCCCCACTCTTCAACAAGAATGTTGAATGAGGAATAAAATGGTAGGTCCAGTGGTATCAAATCATGTAAATTTAGGTGAGGGTAAGTATTTTGTTCAAATCCAGGGACACAACTGTTGTTTTTTTCAGTTGTTTTTTCTTTGATAAAATTACAAAAAAGGCATTTTCAATGCAAAGACTTCAAAAAAGCTATTTTTTGAAATCTAGGGGGGGCACAGATTTCATATATAGCCCTTAAAGTTACACTTTGTTCCTTATTAGAAAGTGGTTACCAGAAATTTTGAAGACTACCTTAAAACAACAATAAATACTTAATTATCCTATTGCTAAAAGCAACTTGGGCACTTGTATGGGCATAAATTTACAACCAGTCCCCATCATAAGGAGACATGTTAAGAAAACAATTTTTACTTCTTAATATGCAAAATAATCCTAGTTAACATATTTTCCTGTGACACCTTTATCCTCACAAGTTTCACTGTTGTACAATTTTTTTTTACAAAGTTGTAAAAAATAAACATATTTGACTGCATTTATCCATTTTAAAATATTCTATATATGAAAGTTAAATAGTATCACTGTCATCTACCGAAAAGATACAAATAGGCTAATATTAATACATTTAGGTTAGGTTACCTTGATGGCTCATGGGTGTTTGTTTTATAAACTTTCAAGACTTGGAGAAAAGACAAAATATTGAAAAAAAGTGATTTAAAAAAAGCTGGAAAACAAGGAAAATAGTGAGGTTAAAGGTGCTCCCCTAGGAAAATATGTTAACTAGGATAATTTTGCATATTATGAAGTAAGAATTGTTTTTTTTTTAACATGTCTCCTTATGATGGGGACTGGTCCTAAATTTATACCCTTGTATTTTTCTTATTCCACACTGTCCAAATACTTTACCCCCCCTCCCCCTAATGTGCAAATATATAGCCCAAATTATATATTTTCCATCTGTTCTGTCACTTCTCTTTGTCTTGTCTCACATAAAACAGTTTGTGGTAACAAACAGTAAGTAAGGAGTTTTGGCTCAATAGTAACCAAAACTATAAAAACTGGCATTTTGATACTAATAGATACATCAATAGAATCAGATTTTTATGCCGATTTCAAATATATAAGTTTCATTAAGTTTAGTCTTACCTGTCAAAAGTTATGCGCCTGAGAAAATTCGCCTAATTTTTCGAAAAAAGGGGGAAACAACCCCTAAAAGTCATAGAAACTTTAATGAAAATCACACTGTCAGATTCAGCGTATCAGAGAACCCTACTATATAAGTTTCAAGCTCCTATCTGCAAAAATGCGGAGTTTTGTATTTTTTGCCAGAAGAAAGATCATGGATGCATGTTTATTTATTTTTTTGTTTTTTTTATTTCCCCAGGGGTGATTGCATTGATTCAGTAATCCTAGAATATCGTGAGAGGGCTCATCTGAACGGAAATTAAAAGTTCTAGTGCCCTTTTTAATTGACCAAAAAATTGGAGGGCAACTTGGCCCCCTCCCATGCTCATTTTTCCCCCAAAGTCACCCAATCAAATTATTGAGATGGCCATTTTGTTCAGCATAGCTGAAAATTCAATAAATATGTCTTTGAGGATGGCTTAATCCTCCACAGTTCCTGGGGGAAGGGCTGCAAGTTATGAACTTTGGCCATTGTTTATATTTAGTATTGGTTAATTGGAAGTATACAGATGTTTCAGGAGAGATTTTTTTCTGGTGGGGGAGGGGGGTCAGAGGAGGAGGGTTACGTGGGAGGATCTGTCCGTGGAGGATATTTCTTGGGGGGAAGGGACATTTCTATGAAGGGGGCGCCGGATTTCCCAGCATTATTTAAAAAACGATCAGAAATTAAATTAAAGAAACAAGTTTTTTCAACTGAAAGTAAGGAACAACATTGAAACAAATGAACAGAAATGATTACGTATATGAGGGGTTTGCCCCCTAGTCATTACCTTGCCCTTTACACTAAAGTTTTTTTTAGTACTTTCAAAAGAGCTATCTATTCTATTTAACCAGCCTTTGTGATTCAGGGGTTTGTGATCCGAACAAAATTCGAACTTTAGGGTAAAGTGCGAGGTATTGACTAGGGGTAAACTCCCTAATATACGTAATAAAAATATACAAATATAAAAGTTCGTTACGCGAGTTAGTTCGTAAGTTACGTCAGAAAAAAATTTCGAGAAAGCCATTTAGCCAAAACAAATAAAATTAATATACAAGTTTCATTCTGATTATTCATGTATGGTGAGCCAAAATCAAAGCTCCATTAATTCAAAAACGTTCAGAAACAAAATAAAAAACTTTTTTTTTAACTGAAAGTAAGCAGCAACATTAAAACTTAAAACGAACAGAAATTATTCTGTATATGAAAGGGGCTGTCTCCTCCTCAATGCCTTGCTCTGTATACTAAAGTTTGACTCTGTCCCACAACTTTATTTTTTAAAACAATAAAAAAGTTTGGGAGGGGACAGCCCCTTTCATATACGGAATAATTTCTGTTCGTTTTAAGTTTTAATTTTGCTCCTTACTTTCAGTTAAAAAAAACTTGTTTTTTTATTTAATTAAGCTGAAAGAAACTAATGGAAAAAACAGTTCTATAATGCATCAATGAATAAAAATCTGAGCAGTAGTGGGTTTATCATACAAATACTGCAAATTGTTTTGATTTACCCTGTCTCCTGATGGATAAATATACAGTCTACTATATAGCCTACTCACACTGTATTTTTTAATACCATGGCCATTTTCTTTTTTTATGGTTTTTCAGGAATCCTAATAAGTAAGCAGACAAAAAATGGTTGCATTATTCTAAAAAATGTCAGGAATATTTATAGCAGGTGTATATTATTCATCAGGAAAGGGTGGGATTTATGTTAAGCAGTACACTTTTATCAATGACATAAATAAGTATTTATAATTGTTTCAATGTAATTTTGTTTTTTGTAATTTTGTTTTTTTGCTGGCAAATAATAATAAATATGGTGCCACTTTAAGAGTTCAAAATAAAATTTACAAACAAAGCAATTGGTATATGTCAAAAGAGCATACAAATACATTAAGTTATGTAAAATTTACCAAATGAATTTTAAATAAAATAAAATTATCCAAAAATCATTTAAAGACAAACATGAAAATAGAAAGACAAATTAAAATGTAGTTAATCAAAACTTAAGGTTAGCTTAATCTTGGACACAGATTGTAAAGTTAGGAAAAAATATCTAAATCAAGAAAAGACTTGGTCTTGGATATATTCAATCTAATACCAGGGTTGTGATGAACTATGATTGTATTTCAATAAGCTAGGCTGTAAGGGTAACTTCTGTCTAAATTGAAATGCTGAAAAATGATTTTTTTTTTCTGGATTATAGTCAGCCAATCCCAACTATCCTTGTCTTAACTATCTTCCAATCCCAACTATCTAGTGCATATGCATTACTTCAAAAACTAACACCTGTTTTCCATATTTAGGAAAGATATATTTTAATAAAGTATTTGTCTGGGATTAGGTATTGTCCAAGCACTGGTGGTATTACCTTAGATTCCAGACTGCAGGAATACAAACTGGAATTTCTCAAGCCTAGAAAAGCTACCCATTAGACAACAAATCAAAAGATAAAAAAACAGCAACAACAAAGAAACATGTTATTAGAGCTATATATGGGAACCATCTGGAGAGGTGATGTGCATTTTCAGAAAAGTGATAATAATATTTAGAAAGAGGATAAAACAAGGAATCCAATGGTACTACTCTTTTTGGTTTAGTTATGTTTCTTTATAGAAACTAAAACCACTAAACTGATATCCTCTTTCCAAATATCATGGTTGCTTTTCTGACAGTGTATTCAACCCCTCTGATGGTCCCACATATTGCCATAGGGTGTATGAAAAATTAAAAGGAAACAACAAAATTTTATTTTCATGACTTACCGGTATTGCATGTCTCTATTAATCAGATTATCATGTTTTCTTCCATTTTTAGTCACTTTTTAAAATAATTTCAAATAATATTTTGATAAAAATTGCAGTCAATTCACAGACAAAGATAAATTCCAGACTTCAGAAAAACCCATTTTAGTTGATTAAATTCATGGAGAAATGTATTGCTAGGGTTACATTTGGGACCATCAAGGGGGGAGGGGTTGTTGGCAGCATTGTCAGGGTAACAACTATTACATTGAAAAGGAACATAGAATAAGGAACCTATCAGTACTGCTTTTTTTAATGTTTCCTTCAGATGAATGACAATTCTAGCCTGTTACCTTTTATACTTATAATTTTTATGCAAGGCTATCTTGGCTTATCTTGCTTAGAGATTTTTTTGAATGTTGGCCTAGTTGGTTGTCCTGTGTTAAAACCAATTTTGGCTATCTTTCAACTATAAATAAGAAATAAAAAATAGAAAAATAAAAATAATTATTCATTATGCTTACATTGCTCTTTACTTAGGCTGTGCTATTATGTTGCCTATGATCTTAAGTCAGTAGAAAGAGGAAAAAGCTTTTGAGTCATAATATTTTTTACTTCTATACTCTTTGTGGCCCAAACCTAAGTTAGCTTTTCTTTATGCTTCCTAACACATTTTGACTAGTAAGTTCTAGCTTCAAGTTTGCTCTGTTTATTGGTTTCACATAGATATGGACTTCAAATTGTTATAATGTTATTGGGTACTGTCACTCAATTCAGTTACAGTACTTTTGTCTATAAAATAATTTACATTCAATGAGATCTGAACACACTGCATGACATCAAATACTTATTCTTATATTCAAATAGTAAACAGGTATAAGGTCTCCAGGGCCATATCCATAATTTTTTTTTTTGGGGGGGGGAGGTGGTTACAAAATCATTTTTTCAAGGGGGTTTACAAAATTGGGTTAGGGAAAACTCTAAGCAACAAAGAGGAAGGCCCAAGTCCCTGAGCTCACAATCATATCCAGGGGGATATCCAGCTTGAAAACATGTCAAGTAATAAAAATGAGAATGAGGCTGAGGTCCTCTGTAACCCCTTAAAGGCTGGAATGTGATTTGCACTGTACAGAAATGATAGATATTTTAAAGTATGTTTTTTTTTGTCATAACCAGTACAAACTTTATGCTTAACCAAACCATAGTTCACAACCATCACTTTATTTGGAGCACCATAAAATAGAGAACCCAAAGAAAATACAAAACTAATTTTTTTTAAAGCAATCTCTGGTCTACTACCTTAATCAGTGAATATGTCAATGAATTACTTGGAACCTGATACCTTTCTTTGTAAATAAATAAATGCAATAATAAAAGAAAAATTTTGCATTTTTGTAAATAGGGGCTTAAAACTTCTGCAATATGGTTCTCTAATATGCTGAATTTGATGGTGCAAAGACAATGCACTCTTTTGGGGTGTTTTTTCCCATTTCTTTTATCCCTGACAAATAATCCCAGGCTTGTAGCTTCTGATGAGTAACTTAAAGCCTAACCTACTTCTAACATGTTTTTAAACCAAAATCTTTATCTAATCCTCCTCAAAACCCAACCTAACCCCCTCTCTTGCTGCAACAATTCAAGAGACATCTTGTGTATAATTGAGATGTCTCCAGCACTGTTCCAGCAAAGGAATTTCTTGTTGTGTAGATAATGTAGACTTGAGACGATTACTTCTTCATCAAACAGCTTGTGGTAAAAATTTTAAGTAAGGAGCAACACAGTTCAATAGTAACCAAAACTCTAAAAAATTGAAACATTTAAAAAATAAAATATATCAATAGATATATCAAAATAATTAGCTTATTATGTTGATTCCAAATATATAAGATTCATGAAGTTCAGTGTTACCCATCAAAAGATACAGGCCTGAGAAAATTTTCCTGATTTTTGAAAAAGAGGGAAACACCCCCTGAAAGTCAAGGAGTCTTAATGAAAATCACACCATCAGATTCAGCACATCAGAGAACCCTTCTATAGATGTTACTTTACTTGCACTTGCTGCAGGACCAGACATGAACACCTCACCCAGGATCTAGAAGACTTATGGTTGACTCCTATTTGTTGCAATATTGTGCCAGCTCTTCAGCAAACCAGAGTCAGCAGCTCTCCCACTTTCTGCAAAATTTCCGAAATCCACCAATTGCATCAAGGTCGTTTCTGATAGTTGCCCACCAATTTTTCAATTGACTGCCTGGGCATCTGCACCAATTTGACAGAGGAGCAGCTAGAAGTGGTTGCTTGGTGATGCAGTCATTGAGTCTTCTTAGGACATGGCCAAGCCAACGCAGTCATATCTGTTTGATGATTGTGGCTGTGGGTTGGATGTTACAGCAGTGGTGACACACTTCAGCATTTAAGATTCTGTTGGAATATCAAATCTTCAGGATTTTTTGTAAACAGCAATGGTCGAAGACTTCCACATAGAGATGAAACGCCTTCAGTTTCCAGGTCTCAACTGCATAGAATAGGACAGAGCTAACTGTAACTGCTGCTTTATAGACACAAATGTTTGTCTTCAAACTTATATGCCCCTGTAGAACCGACTGACGGAGATACTAGTGACTCAGATGAATTTTACTTACAGTTACAGATTCAAATAGATAGGGTCCCAGGTAGAAATATCATGTTTTTACTGGGAGATTTTAACACCCAGGTTGGTAGAAATAGGGATAGATGGTATCCTAGCGTGGGTAAATTTGGTGTAGGAAAAAAAACAGTAATGGATACAGACTTTTGTAATTTTGTAGGTATAACAATCTAGTTATAACCAATACGGTGCTTGGTCATAAAATCGCTCATAAGTTAACATGATATTCACGTGATGGTAAGACAGCAAACCTTATTGATTATGTTATTGTAAACCAAAGACTAGCAGGATCAATACAAGATACTAGGGTATATAGGAGTGCTGTTTTTGATGTTAAGAGTAAAGATCACCATCTAGTAGTGTCAAGGGTTAATTTAAAGCTGAAATATCGGAAGGGTAACTACATCCAGGGAAGTTATGACGTTGGTAGACTCCAATAATTTCTTAGACCAACACTGCTTTTCCATTTACAAAAAATTAAACAAGAAAAACGGGTTTTAATTTCTATAAAGCAGTGAATACAAAACACTTAATTAAACAAAAATACTCCGAATATTTCGGCTCCACATCCGGGAGCCTTTCTCAACGAAAAAAAACCCCCACAAAAAACAAAAAAATTTCTTACATCAACATAAAAAACACATACTAAACAAACAAAATAAAAAATATAAATAAATAGGAAAAAAAAACTCACATATTAAATAAACAATTCCATTCACTGGCGTATAAACAAAATCAAATGCTTATATTGATTGGAACACGCCTTCTCACAGAATATA
Organism: Artemia sp. Qi Xiang Cuo; assembly: GCF_049724085.1. Lineage (NCBI taxonomy): Eukaryota > Metazoa > Arthropoda > Branchiopoda > Anostraca > Artemiidae > Artemia > Artemia sp. Qi Xiang Cuo. The sequence goes on along the minus strand of NC_142804.1, from coordinate 29,542,937 downwards.
AATGGAAATCCATAAAAAAAAATGAAAATATATTTATACTTAAACTAAAACAAAAAAGGTCAGCTAACCCCCGGCCCATGACCCCTACATAGATCTCATAGGTTCATCACCCAATGTTTGAATTATAAATTGAACAGATTCGTTTGCTTGCAAGCTTAGCTGTAGTTCGTTTACCTTTCCCAGCATTTAACCCAGTCTGACCTTTGTCCGCAAGGTCATCATTCGTATCCGAACTATTATCAAAAATAGTACTGGTTGAAAATTTTACCTGCTTTTTAATTAAACTATTATAAATCGAATTGATCCTAAAATCCCCTTCATCTCTACTGATACTAATACCCCCATATATTATCTTTTTTATTTCTATAATTTCCCTGAAGCTTTGTAAAAGTCCTACAGACGAATCTACTATTTTTCTTTGATCAAATAAAATACTGTGATGAGGAAAATTATAAAGATGTTCTGCAACAGCTGACTCAAACGTTTCCGGTGTTTTGTTTTGTTTTAGAGAGCAATCTATGGCATTCTTGTGTTGCTGTAGCCTATTTTCTAAAATCTGTTGTGTTCTTCCCACATAAAATTTACAACAAGAGCATGGAATTTTGTATACTCTTAAACTCTTAAATGTCACTTAAACCATTATTATATCTCCAAAATTCGTATATAAAAAACTCGGAATTTTTAAAAGATAAACTTAAAATTTGTAAAAGATAAATTTTTAAAAGATAAGTGTAGAAATATCAGAAGAATCTAGATTGTTCAATTTTGATATAAAATCCATGTATACGTATATTCCTTTCGATAAATTGCTTAGTATTTTATCCAAAAAACTTGAGGAACTTAAAAATGATATAGAAGAATTATCTTCGGGAATTGAACTGGAAACTATATTAGATTTAGTCAGAATAACTAGCACGTATACTAATTACTTCACGTTCAGAGATAATTTTTACCATCAAATTAGTTGATTGGCAATGGGAGGGCCTTTAAGTCCGTTGTTAGCAAATATTTATGTAGAGTATGTAGAAAATTTAGCTATAGAAACATATTTTTGAAAAATTAAATTTTGGGGCAGATACATGGAGAATATTTTAGTTATTTTGAATTACGGGGAATCACAAATTGAAGCTTTTTTTGAACTGTTATATAATCTTGTAGGAGCATTAATTTTTATAATTGAAAAGGAAACAGATAATAAGTTACCGCTTCTAGATATTTTGATCCATAGAAGTAATAACGAACTAGCGTTTTCAATTTACCGTGAACTGACTAATAACAACCGTTACTTGTCTTTCACATCAAATCATCCGATCCAGGTAAAAAGGGGGGTGGTTATTTCTTTAGTTGATAGGGTATTAAAATTAGCATCACCAGATTGCATAAGCAATGAACTAATTTTTATTATGGATATTCTAATAGGTAATGGCTATCCGTAAAAATGATTTGTCAAATAAATGAAAAAAGGAAAAAAAAGTTGACTGACCCAAAAATATTGGAAGAAGATGGGTCAAATCAAGAAACAAATTACATAACTTTGCCCTTTATCCCAATATTATCACAAAAATTAAGAAGAGAATTAAAAAAACATAATATAAATACAGAATTTAATTCAGGACAAAATATAAGCTCGTAGTTAAAAGAAGGTAAAGACTAGGTACCGAGAAATTTGCAAAAGGGAGTATACAAAATTCCATGCTCTTGTGGTAAATTTTATGTGGGAAGAACACAACAGATTTTAGAAAATAGGCTACAGCAACACAAGAATGCAATAGATTGCGCTCTAAAACAAAACAAAACACCAAAAACGTTTGAGTCAGCTGTTGCAGAACATCTTTATAATTTTCCTCATCACAGTATTTTATTTGATCAAACAAAAATAGTAGATACGTCTGTAGGACTTTTACAAAGCTTCAGGGAAATTATAGAAATAAAACAGATAATATACGGGGGTATTAGTATCAATAGAGATGAAGGGGATTTTAGGATCAATTCGATTTATAATAGTTTAATTAAAAAGCAGGTAAAATTTTCAACCAGTACTATTTTTGATAATAGAATGATGACCTCGCGGAAAAAGGTCAGACTGGGTTAAATGCTGGGAAAGGTAAACGAACTGCAGCTAAGCTTGCAAGCAAATGAATCTGTTCAATTTATAATTCAAACATTGGGTGATGAACCTCTGAGATCTATTTAGGGGTTATGGGCCGGGGGTTAGCTGACCTTTTTTGTTTTAGTTTAAGTATAAATATATTTTCATTTTTTTATAGATTTCCATTTATATTCTGTGAGAAGGCGTGTTCAAATCAATATAAGCATTCGATTTTGTTTATACACCAGTAAATGGAATTGTTTATTTAATATGTGAGTTTTCTTTTCCTATTTATTTATATTTTTTATTTTGTTTGTTTAGTATGTTTTTTATGTTGATGTAAGAAATTTTTTATTTTTTTGTGGGTTTTTTTTCCGTTGAGAAAGGCTCCCGGATGTGGGGCCGAAATATTCGGAGTATTTTTGTTTAATTAAGTGTTTTGTATTCACTGCTTTATAGAAATTAAAACCTGTTTTTCTTGTTTAATTTTTTGGTAGACTCCAGGATAAGAATTTGAGAGAAACTTTCCAGGAACAGTTGAATACTAAACTTCCGAGTTTAAAATTTGATAATGTGGAAGATGGTTGGAATAATATTATAAAAATATTTTGTGAAGTTGCCGAATGTGCCGTAGGGAAGAAAGATAGAACTGCAGCTAAGAATATTAGCGAAAAAGCTTTATGTTTGATAGAAAGGAGAAAGGACTTGTACAAGAATTACCTTAGTGATAGATCATATGAAAACAAAAGGAATGTAAAGAAAGTGGAGAAAGCATTAAAATATGAACTAAGGAGGTGCGAAATAGAGGCCATGGATAAAATTGCCAAGGATCTGGAAGATGCAGCTAGACAGCATAATCGTAAAATATTGTACTGGCATGTTAACAAATTGAGAGGGAGTAGTCAATGTGGACTTGGCCCAGTTAAAGATAGGAATGGGGCCGCAATTAGCGATAAGGAAAAAACTAAAGAGAGATGGGCCGAACATTTTGAGAATTTGTCTAACCGAGATAGAGTTGAAGGAAGAGATATAGAGGAAAATTACAAAGTTTGTGATACATTGGATGTGAAGGAAGATTTGTTTTGTGAGGAGGAATTAGCGACAGTACTAAAAGGACTAAAATATGATAAGGCTCCAGGTGCTGATAGCGTGGTAAATGAGTATCTTAAATATGGTGGATCTGAGATTAGAAATAAGTTACTGAAGATTATGAATATGATTTTTAAAAAAGTGGAAGTACACGGGGAACGATTTTAGGAAAACTTTAATCAAGCCACCTTATAAGAAAGATGATAAAAATGAGTGTGGTAATTATCGAGGGATTAGTCTGGTCTCTGTAGGTAGTAAATTACTTAGTACTACGATACTTTTTAGACTGAGAGATGCCGTAGACAAAGTTTTAAGAGAAGAACAGCGCGGTTTTAGAAAAGGTAGAGGATGTGTCGATCTAATTTTCACTCTTAGGTTAAATAATTGAGAAGTGCCTGAGTTTTCAAACACATTTGGTCCTCAGTTTTATAGATTATGAGCAAGCGTTCGATTCTGTTGATAGAAGTACTTTAGTAAAGGTTTTATCCTTGTATGGTATACCAGACAAATACATTAAAGTGATTAATGTTATGTACGAGAAAAACACTGCTGCAGTTAAGGTAGGAAATGAGGTAAGCAGCTGGTTTTGTATTGAATCAGAATTTAAGCAGGGTTGTTATTTACCCCCGTAATATGGATTATTTTGATTGACTTTGTCTTAAGGAGCAAAGGAAAGGCAATGAGAGACCACCGAATCCAATGTGGAAGAAAAAGCCTCCAGGACTTAGATTATGCTGATGATTTAAGCATCTTAGATGAAAGTGTGAGCAAAATGAATTAAGTTTTAGAGGTTTTGTGAGTTCAGGGTACTAGAATAGGTTTGAAAATTAATGTTCAAAAAAGTCACTAAGGCTAAGAAAAAGTGAAGATGAAAAAGTGAAGTTCGGTAGCTAAAAGATTGATCAGCTACGCAGCTTCACTTACCCTGGTAGCATTATTAGTAGAGATGGTGGGATCAGTGAAGTCATCAATAGTAAAATAGCCGAGGCTCATGGTGCTTTTTCATAGTTAAATAAAAGTTTGGGAGAATAGTAAGATAAGTCTGCAAACCCAGATTAGACAGTGGTCAAATATGGCTCTGAAGAATGGGCGCTCCGTAAAGCGGATGAAGATTTGCTAGATGTTTTCCAGAGAAATTGCTTAAGGATTGTTCTGGGTACACAGCTGACTGACCGTATTTCAAACAATAGGCTATACCAAAAATGTGGTTCAATACCACTCTCTAGGACTATAATGAAAGAAAGGTTAAGGTGGTTAGGGCACTTTGTGCGGATGAAGGATGACAGATTTCCGAAGATTGTTCTTTTCGGCCAACCGTCTAGGGCTAAACGGAAAGCAAGTCGTCCTCGTCTGGGGTGGGAGGACGTCATAAAGAAAGATTTAAAGGCAATGGGAACTTCCTGGGAGGGTGTAAAGAGGGAGGCTCTGAATAGATTGGGATGGAGGAGGAGCGTGCGTAGCCGTGTTGGCCTCAGGCGGCTTGGTGCTGCGGTGAGTTGTTAGTAGTAGTAGTAGTAGATCTCCCATTGGTTCCACAACTGGCAGTAAAGTAAGGAGAATATGGCTTGGGCGTTGTTGAATCTGTTCTGTAGGTCATGGTCGCAGCCTCCACGAGAGTCTATTAGCAAGCCAAGATAAGTAAAGCTTTCAGCTTTTTTCAGCTCCTGCCCATAAAGCACAAGCTGATAATCCGACTGTACATTTAGGTCCATCACTTTAGTTTTGACAATATTTATTTTCATACCCAGTAGCTGAGAGAAATATGCTATTTCATTTAGAATTTCTTGGGCAGTTGCTGGACCATTGTCAACAAACTAATGGTCCTAGAAGATCATCAGAGGGCTCATTTGAACGGTAATCAAAAGTTTTATTGCCCTTTGTACGTGACCAAAAAGATTGAAGGGCAGCTAGCCCCCTGATTTTGAGGTGGCATTGTTTTTAGGATTTTTTGGGTGTGATTTTGCAGGGGAGGGATTCCCCATGGAAAGTTTCTCATGCAAAGGAAAGTTCATGGGCTGAACTTCACAGGCAAAATTTTACACCAGCAGGAGGGGATTTCCTGGTTTTATTTGAAAAACCATCATAAATTCAATAAAAATAAAACAATTGTAAGTAAGGAGCAACATTAAAAATTATGCCCCCCAGAAAACAAATTTATATCAAATTTTCCTTTTGTATTTCCATGACTTGATGTCACTTGCCATGGTAAGTGTTTGGATTTCACTCTGTCTGATGTTTGCCATCATCAGGAACTCAGACAGACTGTCATACCATCGCTTCCTTGGTCGGACCCAGGTTCGCTTCCAGCCAGCTTTGGTTGGGTAAGTTGTAGATTGTTTTTGCAGGTAGATCAGAGGCAATCAAGCAGGTATCCAAACCATCAGTAGGGGCTCCTGACTGCTTGGCTTGAAAACCATGGCCTCTTAGTGAGCTGCATTAGATCAGCAGAGCTAAATGAAAAAAATGTACTGAAAAAAAGAAGAAAAAAATTTACAGTTTAAGAAATATTTTCATTTATGTGGTTGTTGTAATGATAACTCTTTAATATTTCACTAAGAGACTGGCCTATGTGCACCTGTGCTGGTCTTCAGAAGGCTATCAGTAACAAATATGTCTTTGTTTCAGGATGAAGATAAGCATATTGTTCTTGCTGCTATCAAGCAGATCCAAAATATGGCTGTTCACCTGCTCAAACAAGGATATATGGTTAAAGAGAAAATAGGTATGATGACATTTGAACTTATCTAACCCAACAACACACTTGCTTTAGATTTTGAGCTATATAAGTTTATAATCCATTTGTTCTTATAGTGTGGCTCCTAATAAGCAACTGTAAGTTGTGTTTCCCCATAAAGGAGATTCATAAACTTGGGGCCATCCAATGTCAAAATCTTGTGAAAACTTGAGCTTGTAGTGGAACTAAATTTATCTTTTGTAATGTGACTTTTCAAAATCCTAGTACATACATTAAAAAGAAAAGAAACATTATTGGCATACATACACTGAGGAGAAGGAAGGTTTCTCTCACTTTAAGATTGGCCCATGGGACTTAATGTAAAGCTGAGGCCAAAGTTATCTGCAGATTTAACAAGAGAGGGTGTCAGATTTCATCCAAACTGGATAGAAAAAAAAACTTATTTTAATTGTGTTTTTCTTAGGGTGTCTGGTCTCAGTTCAGCGTCTGTGGAGGAGGTGACCTAGGTCCGGAAATTCTTGTTATTAGGATATCTAGCATAGGAATTTGAATCTCAGCCAGACTTGATAAGAACTAAGAACTGGTGTCTGAGCTATGTCTTTTAGGGATCATAATCTGATCCAACCTCTTTGCGCATTATATTTCCATGAAATTTTATAGGTAGTAAGTGCTAGTGGCCTGGTTATATATTTTGATCATCCAGATTCCAGATCTAATCTGACCTTTATGGAGCAAAATGGAAGGAGTTTCAAATTTCTTGTCATCAAGACATTTAGCAGAAAAGGCATTCCAATATCAACCAAACTCAGTCTAAGTAGGAATGAGTGTCTTGTTCTCTGGAGTGTTGGGGGGGATAAACTGTGAGATTGGACTGAGGGGAGGGTCAGAAGAGAGGATGGTAAACATTTTGCTGTCTCCAGCCTGTCTAAAAGTTTTAGCCTGGTAGCTCTGGGAACTATAATCTATGGAATGGGATGTAGCAAGCTAAATACAAAAACACTATGTGTGTCCAGTTATTCAGACAGTTAGGCAGGAAAGGTAAAAGGATTAAGATTTTGTATTGGGAAGGGGAGGAAAAGAAGGTCCAAACAATGTTTGACTTCAAACTGCCTCAAATTTTTTGTGTTAGGAACCTCACATGGGACTTTTTTATGGTTACATGGATAGGTAAATTAAATACATCATGAGTACCCAGATTTTAAAAAAGTATTTGCAATATATTAAGGACTGCCTGGGGGGTACTATTTAAACTTTCAGAGTGTTTGGAGGCAGAATTGGATCCGAAAAAAAGTGTACAAAATTGCTCATCTCCAAAATTGTTTCACACAAAAAAAGGCATTCTTTTTCCAAACAGCTTGAAACTTTTACTATAAAACTATGAGACAAGAGAACCCAAATGCACAGAACAAACTTGAAAACAATCTTGATGCACCCAAAAATGGGTCAAGAAACTTTTTTTCCAATGGCTCAAGACTTGAGACTCTAAAATATTTTTAATTATTACTTCTCGAAGCTTGTACAGTTTGTCTTGGCAGTCCTTAAGGCGCTTGGTATTATCACTACAATGCAAGAATCTGAGGATTTGCAGGAAACCATTGCGAGGCATTGCTGTAGCAACAAAGACGACATGAACATCAGCATTGCACTGCCAGTAAGATCGAATCGATGGAAGCTGATGATAGTCCATGAAATGGTTGATGGCAATGAACTTCAGGAGCTCTTCTTTTGTCAGTCTCAGGGTTTTCCCATGCTGTGTTGCATATAGGTTTGACTGAAAAACCACAAGGTTAAGAAATTCATCCCCAAGTATATCGGCAAAGTAGTCTGAACAGGTCTCACAATCTTGAAAGAAATCGAGGTTAACTCAAGTTGGCTCCGAGAAGTCACTCACTTGTGTCTTGCATTTCGTTCCAGTCCGCAGTAAGTTCGATAGCAGGTCGTCCGAATTGGATTCAGTATCACCAATATCACTGTCATATGACGACGAAGTCTCCGCATCAGCATCGTCTAGAAGATCTCCTTCAGGAGGATCAATGCTAACTTCGTTGAGAAGACCCTGGTCCTGTAAAGCAGTGACTTCTGGGGGAACTGAATCAAGGATATCTCCAGCCATTTCGAAACTGCTATCAGGAACACAGGAGCTTGATGTTCCTGCTAAATATACGTCAGAGACGACAGCATTAGACGTGTCGATGTCAGCAAAATCGTTGATACGCAAGGGTTGCAGCTCTACGTAACTATTGAGAAAGGAACGATTTTCGAGAGGGTCTTCCGCAAATAGCTCAGGACCCATGTCTGCTTGGTCGTATTGCTCGTCAACGTCAGTGTCCCCTCCATTATCTTCAGATATATCCTCGTCAAGGTATGCCAAGATTGTTGAGTCTGTAAGGTTCCTTCGTTTCGTCATGGCAACCTGAAACAAGAGATTTGATGTGCAGGTTATTGTATCCAGGCCCAAGAAAGCCTGTAGGGTTAACAAGATTAACATTAAAAAGATTAGCAATAAACAAGAAAACCATATTTAACCACTAGTAGCTAAACAGTACCTGCTGATGGGTCATAAATGTCACGGATGAAAAAACGGCACTCGCTGACGTGACATGTATGTCACGGGTCAGAAATCAGCAAATGCTGACGTGACATATCTGTCGCAGCTGTTTTTATGCTTTTTGGAGTCCACTGAGAAAACAAAACAATTTGAAATTTACATCAAAATGTTCTACAGACAATGGGAATTCTAACGAGCTATTACACAATCCCTTACCTCAAGTTACGAGCTCACCATAGGCGAAATAAACAAGGTTATTTGACTGTTTCAGTTTTACTGTATGCTCTCCGGCAAGAATGAGTCTGATAGCTCATAGGATGGTCAACCACCATCGTGCGACCCACCATCTTGCAGCTCTTGAAACAGCAAATTTAATGATACCAAATTTGACTAGATGTCTTTAGTAGAAAAAAAAGAAAAATTCCTAAAGTTGCGTGACATAAAGGTCACGTCAGGCGCGAAAGGGTTCGGCAACATTTAGTTTTTAAGCATAATGGGCAAAGGGGAGGGTGGGCGTGGGAAGGGGAGTAGTTGTCCTCCAATTACTTTCGACTATTAAAAAGGGCAATAGTCCTTTCTATTTTCAATCGAATGAGCCCTTCTCGAAGTTCCTACGACAACTCCTTCGATACGAAGTGCCCTGGTCTAAAAAAAAACAAAAAAAAAATGATAATGATAAATTGTACCCACACAGATCTCTTCTATAAAAATGTTAAGCCTTCTAGTCACTTTTGACCATTAAAAATGGCAATAGGACTTTCAATTCCCATTCGAATGAGCCCTTTTTGAGTTTATACGTCAGCGCTTTCTATAAAACACCTTTTATTCCCCAAGGGTATAAAATATAATCCTTGCCCTGACGGCTATGGGGGGGTTGTCGGCCTCAAAGACCTAATTTCAAGAACTTTCAAATACGTTGAACAAAATGGCTATCTCAAAATTTTGATTGGATGTGTTTGGGGAAATGATGGGCGTGAGAGGGGCGTCAGTTGCTCTCCAATCACTTGAACTATTAAAAAAGGCACTAGCCCTTTCAATTTTCAATCGAATGAGCCCTTTTGAAGTTTCTACGGCAATGCTTTCAATAAAAACCTTATATGCCCCCAGAGCATAGCTTACAACCCTTGCCCTGAGGCCTGGGGGAGGGGTGTCATTCTCAAAGACCTAATTCCCAGAACTTCCAACTAAGCTGAACAAAATTGCTGTTTCAAAATTTTTATCGGATGTGTTTGGGGAAATCGTGGACGTGAGAGGGGGGTTATTTGCACTCCAATCCCTTCCGACTATTAAAAAGGGCACTATCCCTTTCAATTTCCAATAGAATTAGCCCTTTTGGAATTTTCTACGACAACGCTTTCTAAAAAAAACCTTATGTGCCCCAGGGCATAACTTAAAAACCTTGAGCTTAGGGCCGTGAGGTGAATGTCATCCTCAAAGACCTAATTTCCGGACCTTTCAACTACGTTTAACAAAATGGCTATCTCAAAATTTTGATTGGATGTGTTTGGGGAAATGTTTGGGGTGAGAGGGGGGTTACTTGCTTTCCAATCACTTTTGATTATTAAAAAGGGCACTAGCGGTTTCAATTTCCAATCGAATGATTCCTTTTTGAATTTCCTACGACAACTCTTTCTAAAAAAAAAACCTATATGCCCCTGGGCATAACTTACAACCCTTTCCCTGAGGGCTGTGAGGGGAGTGTCCTCCTCAAAAACTTAATTTCCGGACTTTTTAACTACGTCGAACAAAATGGCTCAAAATTTTGATTGGATATGTTTGGGGAAATGGTGGGTGTGATAGGGGTGTTATTTATCCTCCTATCACTTTCGACTATTAAAAAGGTCACAGGCCTTTCTAATTACCATTCGAATGAGCCCCTTTTGAAGTTCCTACAACATGAGTATCTATAAAAACCTTATATGTCTCCAGGGCATAACTTACAATCCCTTGCCCCGAGGGCTCTGAGAGGGTTATCATCGTCAAAGACCTAATTTCTAAAACTTTTAACTACGTTAAACAAAATAGCTATCTAAAATTTTAATTGGATATGTTTGGAGAAAAGGTGGGCGTGAGAGGGGGTTAGTTGCCCTCAAATCACTTTCGACTATTAAAAAGGACACTAGCCCTTTCAATTTCCAATTGAATGAGCCCTTTTTGAAGTTACTATTACAACGCTTTCTCTAAAAGTCTGATATACCTCCTTGGCACAGCTTGCAACACTTACTTCGAGGTCTGTGGTGGGAGGGTCATTCTCAAAGATATAGTTTCCGGACCTTTCAACTACTTTGAACAAAATGGTTATCTCAAAATTTGGATTGGATGTGTTTGGATAAATGGTGGGCGTGAAAGGGGTGTTAGTTGCCCTCCAATCACATTCGAATATTAAAAAGGGCACTAGCCATTTCAATTTCCAATCAAATGAGCCCTTTTTGAAGTTTCTAAGGCATCGCTTTCTATAAAAAACTTATACGCCCCCAGGGCATAACTTACAACCCTTGCCCTCAGGGCTGTGGGGGGGGGGGTCATCTTCAAAGACATAATGTCCAGAACTTTAAACTAAGTTGAACAAAATGCCTACCTCAACGTCTTGATCGGAAGTTTTTGGGAAAAAGGGGGGCGTGAGAGGGGGGTTAGTTGCCCTCCAATAACTTTTGACTATTAAAAAGGGTACTAGCCCTTTGAATTTCCAATCGAATGAGCCTACGACAACGCTTTCTATAAAAACCTTATATGCCTCCAAGGCATAACTTACAACCCTTGCCCTGAGGGCTGTGGGGGAGTATCCTCCTCAAAAACATATAATTTCTCTTTGGAAATCAACTAAGCTAAACAAAATGGCTGTCTCAAAAATTTGGATTGGATGTGTTTGGGGAAATGGTGAGCTTGGAAGGGATGTTAACTGCCTTCCAATCACTTTCGACTATTAAAAAGGGCACAAGCCACTCTATTAAAAAGGGCACAATTTCCAATCGATTGAGCCCTTTTAAAAGTTTCTACGACAACTCCTTCGATAGGAAGTGCTCTGGTATGAAAAAATAATAATAATAAAAAAAAATAATACATTGTGCCAGCATCATTCTTTACTTAGGCAGCGCGATTGCTTTGCCTATGATAGTATTGGTTATTGGGAAGTATATAGACGTTTTCAGGAAGGATTTTTTTTCTGGGGGGGGGGGTTGGAGGAGGGGGTTACGTGGGAAAATCTTTCCGTGGAGGATGTTTCCTTGGGGTAAAGGACATTTCTATGAACACATTTCTCGAATGAGAGTAGAGAGGGCCTATCGACTCCCAGAAGTACATAATTTATGCATGTTTTTATGGTTTTTCTCACTGAGAATAAAAAAACAGGATTTTTCTCACTTGAAAAAACAGGATTTTTCTCACTTTGATGGTTGTTTCTTGGACGGTTATGAGTGTTAGTCAATTTATTTGTTGTTTTTCATGGATGTCAACATCAATTTATGTCTGTTTTATGGTTTTTGTCACTGAGAATGAAAAAACAGGATTTTTCTCACTTTGATGTATCTTCAAGGCCGATTTATTTTAAGCCAATGATAGAGTCAGATACAAATACTAAGACAATAAGGCGAATAGGTAAATATTATCATGAGTTGAGCGGCGGGAAAATAAGGCATATATTTTCTCTATAGTTTTTTTAGTAGTTCGTGACTTTACTTCGAAGGAGTGAGAAGAACCGATTGACTCTACTCATTTGGATATATATTGGTGTTGATGATGATGACGTTTGGAATGTTTACCCTATTAGAAGTAGATAGTGGAGTTGATGGTAATAATAAAAGAGCATCAAATATTGCGGTTGAACTTACGAGAGGATCCCGGCTTTGTCTGGAATGGGATGAAGTTTATCAAATATATGTGATGTCCTTGAGCGAATTGAAAATGGAGGATCAATTATGTTTCGCTGCTAAAGTTGATGTAGCACATGTGAATGGACTTCAATGTGCAGTAGGTGTAGTAGTTAAACAAATTGACGACAATAAACCGTTTTACTATTTGTAAGTGCATAGTATTATTGTTGTTGTAATTATGCAACGAAACTGTTTTAAAATAGAAAAGTTCTCCATTCTTTTTTGGTCAGTTTGAGTTATTATGGCTAACGTATCATGATCAATCTAGAGTCAGCAGTTAGAGTGAAAGGACTGAAAAATGAAAAAATTTGAGAAAGAGAGAATTAGATCGAATCTAGTGATTATGGAAAAACATTTGATTTTGGATGACGATTTTCTCGAGTTATCTCTCAAACGCAGGATATGCTCTCGGGGAACACTTGACAATATAATGAAAACTGATTCTCCGCCATTGGACTATTGTATGAAACTTTTAAGATGTGACTCAAATGCTTTATGGATGTTTCTTGGATGGTTATGAGTGTCGGTCAATTTATTTGTTGTTTTTCATGGATGTCAACAGCAATATATGTCTGTTTTATGGTTTTTGTCAATTGATTACATAATATCTCCGACGAGTACAGCAATTTAAGGATGTTTTATGGTTTTTCTCACTGAGAATGAAAAAACAGGATATTTCTCACTTTTATGGATCAAGGAATGGGAAACAGGAAGTACATACATCCTTTTAAACCAATCAGAGAGTCGGTTAAATATCCATAAAAGCCAAACAGATGGAGGTTTACATATTAGCGGCGGAGGATTTGAGAGAATATAATGAAAGGATTTTTGCTATATTTTTTTTATTATTATGTGAATAGAATTCACTAAGTTCTTAGTTAGCAGTGTGATAACATGAGTGAACAAGTTGAGTTAGAAATATCCTTTTATTGCAACTGTTCTATTTGTGAAAGTCATTTTCATGATTTTGAACATTCTCATAATCCTACTGTATCTTTAGTCAGCAAACGGGCGGAGATAGATCAAAAGAATCTAGAGAAAAAGAGAAGAAAAACTATATGTGATATGGAGGGAAATTTATATCCATTGCAAATAAGCTCATATAAAATAAGGTTTGATTTGACAGAAAAGGAAGATCAAATGAAGATCAAATGCTCTTTACTTTTAGTTGAAAAATATCCTTTGTGGAAAAAAAGTTTTTGTCACTAACCAATATATCATTAGACATAAGTTTACAGAAAATTTACATTTGAACAATTATTTGTCATTATTTCTGCTCATCTTTGATTTAGTTTAGCAGCTCTTTACTTTTAGTTGAAAAAAATCGTTTGTGGAAAAAAAGTTTTTGTCACTCTATTAAATATATCATTAGACATAAGTTTACAGAAAATTTACGTTTGAACAATTATTCGATATTATTTCTGCTCATCTTTGATTTAGTGTAGCAGCTCTTTACTTTTCTCTGAAGAATATCCTCTTGTGGAAAAAAGTTTTGTCACTCTAACTAATATATCATTGGACATAAGTTTACAGAAAATTTACGTTTGAACAATTATTCGACATTATTTCTGCTCATCTTTGATTTAGTGTAGCAGCTCTTTACTTTTCTCTGAAAAATTTCCTCTTGTGGAAAAAAGTTTTTGTCACTCTAACTAATATATCATTGGACATAAGTTTACAGAAAATTTACGTTTGAACAATTATTCAACATTATTTCTGTTCATCTTTGATTTAGTGTTGCAGCTCTTTACTTTTAGTTGAAAAATATCTTTTGTGGAAAAAGTTTTTGTCTCTCTAACAAATATATCATTAGCCATAAGTCTACAGAAAATTTACGTTTGAACAATTATTCGACATTATTTCTGTTCATCTTTGATTTAGTGTAGCAGCTCTTTACTTTTAGTTGAAAAATATCCTCTTGTGGAAAAAAGTTTTTGTCACTCTAACTAATATATCATTGGATATAAATTTACAGAAAATTTACGTTTGAACAATTATTCGAAATTATTTCTGCTCATCTTTGATTTAGTGTAGCAGCTCTTTACTTTTCTCTGAAAAATATCCTCTTGTGGAAAAAAAGTTTTTTTCACTATTAAATATATTATTAGACATAAGTTTACAGAAAATTTACGTTTGAACAATTATTCGACATTATTTCTGCTCATCTTTGATTTAGTGTAGCAGCTCTTTACTTTTAGTTGAAAAATATCCTTTGTGGAAAAAAAGTTTTTGTCACTCTAACAAATATATTATTAGACATAAGTCTACAGAAAATTTAAGTTTGAACAATTATTCGTTATTATTTCTGCTCGTCTTTGATTTAGTTTAGACGCTCTTTACTTTTAGTTGATAAGTTCCTTTTATGGAAAAAAAGTTTTCTTCACTAACACGTTTGTCGCTATGTGAAAGCCTACAGAAATTTAAGTTTGAAATAACCTTTATTGACTTTGCTGCTTATGTGTTAATCAGCCTATCGTCGGACAGCATTTATTAGACAGATAACCTTTGTGGAAAAAATTTTTTTTCACTCTAAAACGTTTATCATTATACACAAATTTACAGAAAATTTAAGTTTGAACAATTATTCATTGTTATTTCTACTCGTCTTTTATTTTGTTTAGCAGATCTTAGTTTTTAATTGAAAAATGATCTATTAGGTAATAATGTTTTTTTCACTCTAACGCGTTTATTATTGGACATAAGCTTACAGAAATTGAGGATTGAGATAATCCTAGTTATTAATTCTACTCGTCTTCTATTTAGTCTAGCAGCTCTTTACTTTTAGTTGAAAAATGCCCTCTTGTGGGAAAAAAGTTTTTGTCACTAACAAGTTTATCATTAGATATAAGTTTACAGAAAATTTAAGTTTGAACAATTATTTGTTATTATTTCTGCTCGGCTTTTATTTAGTCTAACAGCTCTTTACTTTTTGTTAAAAAATGAGCTCTTGTGGAAAAAAGTTCTTTTCACTCTAACACGTTTATCATTAGACACAAGTTTAAATAAAGTTCATGTTTGAGCAATTATTCGTTATTATTTCAGATCGCCTTTTATTTAGTCTAGTAGCTCTTTACTTTTAGTTGAAAATGCCCTCTTGCGGAAAAAAAAGTTTTTGTCACTCTAACAAGTTTATCATTAGACATAAGTTTACAAAAAATTTAAGTTTGAACAATTATTCGTTATTATTTCTGCTCATCTTTGATTTAGAGAATTCCTTCTTCTTAACAGCAATGTAGATGCTACTGATGATATAATGGAGATCCATTATACAGAAGATGGCTTATCATATACGTCGGAGGATTTGGTACGGAGGGGACCTTCGGGCCGACTCTGTATAGAAGATGATGAGCGGTTGGTTGATGGTTTGCCCTCTTCGATGAATATCATAAGAATACGAGAGGATTTATTTGACATGCCTCCTCTCCTAGATATAGTAGTAATTGAAGAAGAAGACGAGTTTCAAATAATTGAACCTGAGATAGTGTACCTGAAAACTATAATAAATATTGATATAACAAAAGAATAAATATTTGAAGAATGATTTTTTTTTATCTTTGATAGAAAACTTGATTGAGGATTGATACCATTCTAAAGGCTGATCTATTCAATCTGAACTACTCATGCATAGAAGTCTCTGATGATATCCTTACTCTATATATATATATATATATATATATATATATATATATATATATATATATATATATATATATATATATATATATATATATATATATATATATATACTAATATGTGAAAATTAAAATAGTACTAACAAATTTATTGTATGATTATAATATAAAACTCATTATACATATCAATAATTAGATTTATCGTTAAATCATATATGAGAACTCTTCCACCACGGTTTTCGTTGTTTAAAATCATTTCCGTAGAATGACCTGTTATGTTGTCTCTTAAATGGCCACTTTTTCTCTTCTCTTAGAATATATTCATCATAATATTCAGAGTTATATCTTGATTTATACACATTTTTCATTGGGTTTTCACTGCTGTCTTTTACGCTATAGAGACATCCCTCTTTTCCCAGTCTCTTCATTTGATCTTCCTTTTCTGTCATATCAAACCTTATTTTATGTGAGCTTACTTGCAATCGGTATAAATTTCTCTCCATATCACATGAAATTTTTTTTCTCATTTCCTCTAGATTCTTCTCATCTATCTCTGCCCCTATGCTGTCTGAAGATACAGTAGGTTCATGAGAATGTTCAAAATCATGAAAATGACCTTTACAAATAGAACAGTTGCAATAAAAGGATATTTCTAACTCAACTTGTTCACTCATGTTATCACACTGCTAACTAAGAACTTAGTGAATTCTATTCACGGACTAATAAAAAAACTATAGCAAAAATCCTTTCCTTATATTCTCTGCAATCCTCCGCCGCTAATATGTAACCAGCCCTCTGATTGGCTTAGAAGGATTTGTAACCGACTCTCTGATTGGTTTAAAAGGATGCATGTACTTCCTGTTTCCCATTCCTGGGTCCATAAAAGTGAGAAAAATCCTGTTTTTTCATTCTCAGTGAGAAAAACCATAAAACATCCTTAAATTGCTGTACTCGTCGGATATATTATGTAATCAATTAACTAAAAACCATAAAACAGACATAAATTGCTGTTGACATCCATGAAAAACAACAAATAAATTGACCGAGACTCATAACCATCCAAGAAACATCCATAAAGCATTTGAGTCACATCTTAAAAGTTTCATACAATGGTCCAATGGGAGAGAATCAGTCCTCATTATATTGTGATGTTTGTCCCGACAAGATAGTATCCTACATTTAAGAAGTAACTTAAGAAAATCGTCATCCAAAATCAAATGTTTTCTATAAACATTAAATTTTATCCAATTCTCTCTTTCTAAAATTTATTCATTTTTCGATTCTTTCACTCTGACTGCTGACTCTAGACTGACCATGAATCGTTAGCCATAGCATTCCAACCTAACCAGAAAAGAAAGGGAACATTTTCGATTTCGAAACAATTTTATTGAATAATTACAACAACAATAATACTAAGAACGGACAAATAGTGAAATTGTTTATTGTCTTCAATATGTTTCACCACTACACTTAAAGCATATTGAAGTCTATTCATATGTTCTATATCAAATTTTTCAGGGAAACATAATTGATCCTCCATTTTAAATTTGCTCAAGGATATCACATATCTTGCATATACTTTATCCCATTCCAGACAAAGCCGTGATCCTCTCGTGATTTCCACCGCAATATTTGGTGCTCTTGTATTATTGCCATCAACTCCACTATCAACTTCTAATAGGGTAAACATTCCACTCGTCATCATCATCAATACAAATATATATCCAAATGAGTAAAGTCAAACTGTTCTTCTTCTCACTCCTTTGAATTCTATTCACAGACTAATAAAAAAACTATAGCAAAAATCCTTTCAATATATTCTCTCAAACCCTCTCCAGCTAATATTTAAACATCCCTCTTTTGGGCCTATATTTATATTTAACCGAGTCTCTGATTGGTTTAGAATAAATTGGCCTTGAAAATACATCAATGTGAGAAAAATCCTGTTTTTCATTCTCAGTAACAAAAACCATAAAACAGACATAAATTGCTGTTGACATCCATGAAAAACAACAAATAAATTGACTAACACTCATAACCGTCCAAGAAACATCCATCAAAGTGAGAAAAATCCTGTTTTTTCAAGTGAGAAAAATCCTGTTTTTTTATTCTCAGTGAGAAAAACCATAAAAACATGCATAAATTATGTACTTCTGGGAGTCGATAGGCCCTCTCTACTAATGAGCCCCTTTGAAGTTTCTACGACAATACTTTCTATACTTGTATGCCCCCCGGGTATAACTTACAACCCTTGCCCTGAGGTTTTTTTTTTTTGGGGGGGGTGTCAACCTCAAGGACAGAATTTCTAGAACTTTCAACTACGTTGAAGAAAATTACTATCTCAAAATTTTGATTGGATGTGTTTGGGGAAATGGTGGGCGTGAGAGGGTGATTATTTGCCCTCTAATCACTTCCGACAATTATAAAGGGCACTCTGCCTTTCAATTTCCAATCGAATGAGCCCTTTTGAAGTCTGTACGACAACATTTTCCATAAAAACCTTGTGTGCCACAGGGCGTATCTTGCACCCCTTGCCCTGAAGGCTGTGCGGGGGTTGTCATCCTCAAATAAATTATGTCTGAACCTTTCAAAAATGCAGAAGAAAATTGCTGTCTCTAGATTTTTATGGGACTTGTGTTGGGGAAATGGTGGGCATGGGAGGGGGGTTATTTGCCCTCCAATCACTTTCGACTATTAAAAAGGGCACCAGCAGTTTCAATTTCCAAAGAATGATTCCTTTTTGAATTTTCTACGACAACGCTTTCTATAAAAAAACCTATATGAGTAGTAAGCATGTACGCAATCCGACGAGTGATTGCGTAATATGCCTTACCACGGGCAGGGTCCTATATATTCGACGAGTGATTGCGTAATATGCCTTAACACGGGCTATTACTACTGACGGTACATGCCTTACCAGACAGGTTTCCGAGCCAACACCTATTTTCTGGGCAAATCAGAGATGTTTCTACTTACGGTACTCAATATATCCATGTATAAGATACAGTTCTAACATGCATGATATGCCTTACCACTGGCTATTACTACAGAGGGTACAAGACTTGTCAGACATGTTTTTGTAGGTTTAATAGCCAAAACTAGAGATCTTCATATTACGTATTCAAAGGTGATCTCTTTGTAAAAATACTAGTTTTGGCCCGGAGTTAAACTGCTTTTCTTCCAGTGTCGTTTACATTATTAGCTGTATCTAATAATGATAAAAAGTTGTATCATTGTGTAAACTAACCCAATTTGCAAAAAAGGTATTCCATTGGCATAACTCTGATCTGAATGATCTTCATTGGTGATTGAATAATAGTGGTGAAACAGAGCTTGGTAACATTTTTAATTGGATTTTATGAATGTGGTAAAAAAGGGTTAAACTGCTTTTCCTCCGGTGTCGTTTACATTATTAGCAGTATCTAATAATGATAAAAAGTTGTATCATTGCGTAAAATAACTCAATATCCGAAAAAAGGAAGCCCAAGTTCACAATTCTAAATTGAATGGTCTTAACTAGCGATTACAATAGGGATGAAAAATTGCATGATAGACTTTCTAATCGGAATCTATAAAAGCAGTAAAAAAAGGTTAAACTGCTTACCAGTTAAGGTAACTAACCCAATTTGTGAAAAAAGGTATTCCATTGGCATAACTCTTCTATGAATGATCTTAATTGGTGATTGAATAATAGGGGTGAAATAGAGCTCGATAATATTTGAATTGGATTGTATGAAGGCGGTAAAAAGGGTTAAACTGCTAACTCATAGGCAATTTATTATAAATTTGGAATAGCATCAATATATGGAAATGGTTAACGATGACAAGATGACCTTGTGATTGGACCTAGCTTTACTTCCCGGATGTGTTCTGTATAATACACAAGTACCATTTGAATAGTGTTGTCAATATAAAATATGCTCTAACATTGTAGTATACTAAAAAGTTGATACTAATAGAGATGTAGATGGCAAGGAAAGAATTTTAATAAAGAAATTCAGAACAATCCTTAGAAATCCTTAGAAATCAACTAGTGAGATGATGATTATAGGTTAAAAGCATCAAGGACCGCAACCATCAATGACCCTAACCACCAAGGACCTCAACCTCCAAGGCTCCCCTGTCCCCAATTCTCCAAGGGTCCCGCTTCCTCCAAATTTTTAGGCCCCTCTCCCTATTTTTTATACTTTTTTTAAATTTTTTTTATTTTTTTAATATAGTGTTTTTCAACTTTTTTTTACATGTCTTAGAATGACATAAAACATACTTAAAACATAAAAAATTCACATTTAATATTTTCCAAATTCAAAATGAGAATGCTATAGAAATGTTAGTCGTGACTTTTACTATTAGAAAAATAATGTTTGTAGTAGCACTTTTTTTGGATTGAATTTTTTTTGGACTTAGAAATTATTCAACTCTTTTTTAACGTATCTTAAAATGACATGAAATATGCTTGTGGCTCTACCAATCGTACTCTATGCTTGCTCATAGACACGACGTGGCTTTCCCACTGGTACTCTATGGCGGGTTATAGACACTACCTAGTTTATTACATGTGCTAAATCAGTAACTTTTACGCAGTGGATGGATAAACACATAACTCATATCTTTAAAAAGTGAAGATGAAGCATTCTAAAAAGTTTGTTCACATGATCGTGTTATTGTAGCATTGAATGCTGACAAGGAGAAGTATTTACACTATGAAACAAGTACAAGTGGTAGCACTATCAGAAACGTATCCGTGCATTGTCATGACATTAAGGAATTAAATTTCTTTGGAGTACCAAAACAATAAATTCTTATGATGGTGGATATACGAGATTGAGATCTCCGGAGATGATTGCACTCAAAGAGAATTCCAACATAAAAATAATAGTTGATGAAGAGGGGCATCTTCTTGCTAGTGCTTGTGGTAACATGTTACCCAGTGTTAAACCCTATCGTCAGCTTTCGGGTATTAGCATTCAAATGAAAGGAAAGAGGAAAAGAAAGGCCTACGCTTCTACTAATATCATAAACCATATCTTGTCTACTTGCCGAAACTTTTACCTGTGTAAAAATAAGGTTGTAATAGACAGTGAAATTGCCGGAAAAATAAAAAGGGCATTGGTGGAAAATATCACTAAGGAATACAAAGATGAATCGATGAAAAACAAAGCACAAGTTAACAGTATTACTAGCATTGATCAAACACTCAATGAACCAAATAATACCAAAGACGAAACGCATATTGAACCTGTCGGTGACACACCAGTAAAAATTGTGTATGACTCAAAATGGGATAATGATTATTCTACTGATTACGAACTAAGAGAAGACAATAGGTACAATATCAAGAGAGAACATGGTGAACTATTTTATGGAACAGATTCGAAATGTTCAAAGCTGTTCATTGATATTAATAATGTATAATAATATATTTTTTGTATTAATATCCTACATTACATTATTTCATTAAAAATATATTATGCATTACATTGCTATATGTTCATTATTTTTAGAGTATGCTAGCATGTCAAACGTTTAGAATGTCTATTAAAACATCGGAGATATAAGAAAACGAATTTGCATACATCATATGTCGGATGATAGGTTAACATGGAGAAAATCTAAGTATCACAATGAATAAATTCTTTATCAACACCTTTTGTAGGTTAGGTCACGATAAAATTGATAAAAATCTAAATCAGAGCGAATAGATTCTTTATCGACATTCATTGCCGGACATCTCGGTTAACATTATCAAAACCTAAGTGTCAGGGCGATGAAATTCTGTATCAACAAATATTGTCAGATGCATGGGATAACATTGACAAAATCTAAGTATCAGAGTGAATAAATTTTTTCTATCAACATCTTTGTCAGATACATCGGATAAAATTCACTAAATCTAAGTATCAGATTGAATAAATTCTTTATCAACATCCTTTGTGGGACACGTTGGATAACATTGTCAAAATCTTATGTATTAGAGTGAATAAATTCTTTATCAACTTCCTTTTTCTGTTACATCAGATAACATTCACAAAATCTAAGTATCAGAGTGAATAAATTCTTTATCATCGTCCTTTTTCAGATATGCTTGATAAAATTGAGAAAATCTAAGTATCAGAGTGAATACATTCTTTATCAATGTCTTTTGACAGATACGTTTGATAACAATGACCAAATCTAAGTATCATAGTGAATAAATGCTTATCAACTTCTTTTGTCGGATACATCAGATAACATTCACGAAATCCAAGTATCAGAGTGAGTAAATTCCTTATCATCGTCCTTTGTAAGATATGCCTGATAAAGTGGAAAAATTAGAATTATCAGAGTGAATAAAGAATGTATCAATGTCTTTTGACAGGTAATGTTGGTGACACTGACAAAATTTCAGATAAAGTGTAAAAGTGAACAAATTCTTTATTAACATTCTTTATCGATATCATTTATCGGATATGTCGGATAAAATTGAAAAAATCTATGTATTAGAATGAATAAATTCTTTATCAATATCTTTTGTCGAATTGACAAAATCTATTTATTAGAATGAATAATTTCTTTATCAACATCCTTTTTCGGCTCCCTCGGGATAAAATTGAGATGATCTAAGTATCAGAGCCAATAGATTCTGTTTCAATATCCGTTGCTAGATATGCCGGCAAACAGTATCAAAACCCAATTGCCAGAGTGGTTGAATTCTGTATCAACTTCTATTGTATGTACATGGGATGACATTGATAAAATATAAGTATCAGAGTTAATAAATTTTTTCTATCAGCATCTTTGTCGGATAAATCGGATCAAATTGACAAAATATAAGCATCAGAATAAATAAATGCTTGATCAAAATCATTTGACAGATACGTTTGACAGTATCAGAGTGAATAAATTCTATATCCTCGTCTTTTGTCAGATATGATTGATAAAATTGAGAAAATCTAAGTAACAAAGCGAATAGATTCTTTATCAATGTCCTTTCACAGATAGGTTT
Source organism: Artemia sp. Qi Xiang Cuo (assembly GCF_049724085.1). Taxonomy (NCBI): domain Eukaryota; kingdom Metazoa; phylum Arthropoda; class Branchiopoda; order Anostraca; family Artemiidae; genus Artemia; species Artemia sp. Qi Xiang Cuo. The sequence continues at coordinate 29,520,030 of NC_142804.1, read as the reverse complement.
GATAGCATTGACCAAATATAAGTATAATAGTGAAAAAGTTCTATACCATAGTCTTTTTCCGAATATATCAGGTAACATTCACAAAATCTAAGTATCAGAGTGAATAAATTCTTTTTCATCGCCTATTATCAGGTATACATGATAAAACTGAGAAAATTTTTGTATCAAAGTGAATAAATTCTTTATCAATGTCTTTTGAGCAAAGCCTCTGCTAACTCTGACATAGTTGATGCATCAAATTGAACAAATTCTTTATTAACATTGTTTATCGATATCATTTGTCGGATACGTCGGATAACATTGAAAAAATCTATGTATTAGAATGAATAAATTCTTCGTCATCTATTGTCGGATATGTCATTATGAAAAAACTGTAAATAAGTAACAAACTCTTCCTTAAATTCACCTCTTGGATACAAAATACAGAAATTTCATTCAAGAAATAATGAAAAAATTATAATTTCCACGCTTCATTTGCATGCAATAGATACCGAGAGTTTTATGACTCCTCCCCGCAATGAATTCGACGAGTTTTAAGACTCCTCCCTACAATGAATTCAGATGGTTTTAGGACTCATACCCCTAGCCATAAGTCCAATTACCCTTGAGCAAAGGTATAAGAGAATGATGAAGTACTTCTCTACTTAAATACTAAATTAATAGCTTTCTGGATGATAGGACTGTATGACACAGAATTTATCGGTTTGGAAAAATCGTCTTTTGGTGTTATATTTGAACGTGCGTTTTTACTACTGTCTATGGAACTCGAAGGAATTGCCTTTTATCATTGGATAGTGAATTTTAATATGTTTGAGTATGATAAAAGCTTTTGCAGCATTACATTTCGCCGTATAAACAGGCTAGGATGCTACGATAGAGTGATTACACCACTTAATAATAGTGGTCAGGAACTGAAAAATGTTCAGGAGGAAGTCAATGAAATTTGCAGCTTTTTCGAGGTTGAAGCACTACGTAAAAGGTATTGTACCTGCAGATAAAGTTTTAATTCAAAGGTGTGACCCTAGGATTCCACTTTTCAATCTAAAAAATTTAAGTTTCCTAAATTTGAAGGGACTTATCACCGTCCTGAAGATGAGGTTAGGTTCTTCGCGCAGTGGTTACCTAGGGACATACGTGATCGCGATAAGTGCATAAGACCCGGTAAAAACTATTCTATATCATGGGATCCTTGTTTCTGGATTTTCATAATTTGTTGAATGAAATGGTCACCTCTTGGATACACAATACAGAAATTTCAATCATGAAATTATGAAAAAATTGTAAGTAAGTAACAAACTCTTTCTTGAATTCGCCTCTTGGATGCACAGTACAGAAATTTTGTTTAAGAAATTATGAAAAAACTGTGTGTTGAATTTAGGTTAGAGTGGTTATAAATTGCAGCACACCCGTTCAGACACACAGTCATAGTTAGAGAGACATCCAAGAAGTTTGGTTAATTTAGGCTCACTTAGAGTGGCCCTCTACTCTTATTCAATAATTTATTGAATAAAATTTCTCCAAGAGGTGAAATCAATAAAGAGTTTGTTACTTACTTACAATTTTTACATAATTTGTTGAATGAAATTTCCGTATTGTGTATCCAAGAGATGAATTCAAGAAAGAGATTGTTACTTAAGTACAATTTATTAATAATTTCTTGAATGAAATGTTTGTATCGTGTATCCAAGAGGTGACTTCAAGAAAGAGTTTGTTACTTATAATTTTTTCATAATTTCTTGAATGAAATTTTCGTATTGTGTATCCAAGAGGTGAATTCAATAAAGAGTTTATTACTTACTTACAATTTATCATAACTTTTTGAATAAAATTTATATATTGTGTATCCAAGAGGTGAATTCAAGAAAGAGATTGTTACTTACTTACAATTTCTTCATAATTTAATGAATGAATAGAACTATTCTAAAGAATAAAGACGGGTTAAGCTTAAAGATATTTATTGCTTAAACATTTAAAAAATTTTTTTTGAAAAAACACATATTTACATAAAAATAGTACTTAAAGATCACTGTTAATCATCCAGAAACGAGGATCACATGATATAGAATAGTTTTTACCGTGTCTTAGGCACTTATCGCGATCAGGTATGTCCTCAGGTATCCACTGCGCGAAGAACCTAACATCGTCTTCAGGACGGCGATAAGTTCCTTCAAATTTGGGACACTTAAATTCTTCTAGATTAAAAAGTGGAATCCTAGGGTCACACTTTTGAATTAAAACTTTATCTGTAGGTTCATTACCCTTTATGTATAGTGCTTCAACCCCGAAAAAGCTGCAAATTTCACTGACCCCCTCCTGAACATTTCTCAGTTCCTGACCACTTTTATTATGTGGTGTAATCACTCTATCGTAGAATCCCAGTCTGTTTATACGACGCAATTTAGCACTCCACAAGCTTTTATCATACTCAAACATATTATAGTTTACTATCCAATGATCAAAGTCAATTTCTTCGAGTTTCATAGACAGTAATAAAAAAGCGCGTTCAAATATAACACCACAAGACGATTTTTCCAAACCTATAAATTCAGTGTCATATAGTCCTATCACCCTGTAAGCTTTTAATGTAGTATTTAAGTAGAGATTTAAGTCATGATTTTACTTGTGTGAATGTCTGTTGTATCTTGCTTCCCTTGCTAGGTCTCTTCTCATGTTGTGTGTGTCTTGTTGGAAACTTATGATTTTGTATTTTTACTTATGCTGGTTCATGATTTTACTTGTGTGAAAGTCTGTTGTTGATTGCTTGCCTTGCTAGGTTTCTTCTCATGTTGTGTGTGTGTTCTTGGAAACTTATAATTTGGTATTTTTACTTATGCTGGTTAATGATTTTACTTGTGTGAAAGTCTGTTGTTTCTTGCTTCCCTTGCTAGGTTTCTTCTCATGTTGTGGGCGTGTTGTTGGAAACTTATGATTTGGTATTTTTACTTATGCTGGTTCATGATTTTACTTGTGTGAAAGTCTGTTGTTTCTTGCTTCCCTTGCTAGGTTTCTTCTCATGTTGTGTGTTTGTTGTTGGAAACTTTTTACTTATGCTGGTTCATGATTTTACTTGTGTGAAAGTCTGTTGTTTCTTGCTCCCCTTGCTAGGTTTCTTCTCAAGTTGTGTGTGTTTTGTTGGAAACTTATGATTTGGTATTTTTACTTATGCTGGTTCAGGATTTTACTTGTGTGAAAGTCTGTTGTTTCTTGCTTCCCTTGCTAGGTTTCTTCTCATGTTGTGTGTGTGTGTCTTGTTGGAAACTTATGATTTTCTATTTTTACTTATTATGGTTAACAATTTTACTCGTGTGAAAATCTGTTGTTTCTTGCTTCCCTTGCTAGGTTTCTTCTCGTGTTGTGTGTGTGTTGTTGGAAACTTATGATTTGGTATTTTTACTTATGCTGGTTCATGATTTTACTTGCGTGAAAGTCTGTTGTTTCTTGCTTCCCTTGCTAGGTTTCTTCTCATGTTGTGTATGTGTTGTTAGAAACTTATGATTTGCTATTTTTACTTATCCTGGTTCATGATTTTACTTGTGTGAAAGTCTGTTGTTTCTTGCTTCCCTTGCTAGGTTTCTTCTCATGTTGTGTGTGTTGTTGGAAACCTAGGATTTGGTATTTTTACTTATGCTGGTTCATAATTTTACTTGTGTTAAAGTCTGTTGTTTCTTTCTTCACTTGCTAGGTTTCTTCTCATGTTGTGTGTGTGTTGTTTCGAAACTTATGATTTGTTATTTTTACTTATGGTGGTTCATGATTTTACTTGTGTGAAAGTCTGTTGTTACTTGCTTCCCTTGCTAGGTTTTTTCTCATGTTGTTTGTGTTTTGTTGGAAACTTATGATTTGGTATTTGTACTTATGCTTTTTCATGATTTTACTTGTGTGAAAGTCTATTGTTTCTTGCTTCCCTTGCTAGGTTTCTTCTCATGTTGTGTGTGTGCTGTTGGAAACTTATGATCTGGTATTTTTACTTGTGCTGGTTCCTGATTTTACTTTTGTGAAAGTCTGTTGTTTCTTGCTTCCTTTGCTAGGTTTCTTCTCATGTTGTGTGTGTGCTGCTGGAAACTTATGATTTGGTATTTTTACTTATGCTGGTTCATGATTTTTCTTGTGTGAAAGTCTGTTGTTTCTTGCTTCCCTTGCTAGGTTTCTTCTCATGTTGTTTGTGTGTTGTTGGAAACTTATTATTTAGTATTTTTACTTATGCTGGTTCATGATTTTACTTGTGTGAAAGTCTCTTATTTCTTGCTTCCCTTTCTAGGTTTCTTCTCATGTTGTGGGCGTGTTGTTGGAAACTTATGATTTGGTATTTTTACTTATGCTGGTTCGTGATTTTACTTGCGTGAAAGTCTGTTGTTTCTTGATTCCCTTGCTAGGTTTCTTCTCATGTTGTGTGTGTGTGTGTTATTGGAAACTTATGATTTGGTATTTTTACTTATGCTGGTTCACGATTTTACTTGTTGTGAAAGTCTGTTGTTTCCTGCTTCCCTTGCTAGGTTTTTTCTCATGTTGTGTGTGTGTTTTTGGAAACTTATAATTTGGTATTTTTACTTATGCTGGTTCATGATTTTACTTGTGTGAAAGTCTGTTGTTTCTTGCATCCCATGCGAGGTTTCTTCTCATGTTGTGTGTGTGTTGTTGGAAACTTGTGATTTGGTATTTTTAGTTATGCTGGTTCATGATTTTACTTGTGTGAAAGTCTGTTGTTTCTTGCTTCCCTTACTAGGTTTCTTCTCATGTTGTGTGTGTGTGTTGTTGGAAACTTATGATTTGGTATTTTTACTTATGCTGGTTCATGATTTTACTTGTGTGGAAGTCTGTTGTTTCTTGCTTCCCTTGCTAGGTTTCTTCTCATGTTGTGTGCGTGTGTTGTTGGAAACTTATGATTTGCTATTTTTACTTATTCTGGTTAATAATTTTACTTGTGTGAAAATCTGTTGTTTCTTGCTTCCCTTGCTAGGTTTCTTCTCATGTTGTGTGTTTGTTGTGGGAAACTTATGATTTGGTATTTTTACTTATGCTGGTTCATGATTTTACTTGTGTGAAATTCTTCTGTTTCTAGCTTCCCTTGCTAGGTTTCTTCTCATGTTGTGTGTGTGTTGTTGGAAACGTATGATTTGGTATTTTTACTTATGCTGGTTCATGATTTTACTTGTGTGAAAGTCTGTTGTTTCTTGCTTCCCTTGCTAGGTTTCTTCTCATGTTGTGTGTGTGTTGTTGGAAACTTATGATTTGGTCTTTTTACTTATGCTGGTTCATAATTTTACTTGTGTTAAAGTCTGTTGTTTCTTGCTTCCCTTGCTAGGTTTCTTCTCATGTTGTGTGTGTGTTGTTGGAAACGTATGATTTGGTATTTTTACTTATGCTGGTTCATGATTTTACTTGTGTGAAAGTCTATTGTTTCTTGCTTCCCTTGCTAGGTTTCTTCTCACGTTCTGTGTGTGTTGTTGGAAACTTATGATTTGGTATTTTTACTTATGCTGGTTCATGATTTTACTTGTGTGAAAGTCTGTTGTTTCTTGCATCCCTTGCTAGGTTTCTTCTCATGTTGTGTGTGTATTGTTGGAAACTTATGATTTGGTATTTTTACTTATGGTGGTTCATGATTTTACTTGTGTGAAAGTCTGTTGTTACTTGCTTCCCTTGCTAGGTTTTTTCTCATGTTGTTTGTGTTTTGTTGGAAACTTATGATTTGGTATTTGTACTTATGCTTTTTCATGATTTTATTTGTGTGAAAGTCTATTGTTTCTTGCTTCCCTTGCTAGGTTTCTTCTCATGTTGTGTGTGTGCTGTTGGAAACTTATGATCTGGTATTTTTACTTATGCTGGTTCATGATTTTACTTTTGTGAAAGTCTGTTGTTTCCTGCTTCCCTTGCTAGGTTTTTTCTCATGTTGTGTGTGTGTTGTTGTAAACTTATAATTTAGTATTTTTACTTATGCTGGTTCATGATTTTACTTGTGTGAAAGTCTGTTGTTTCTTGCATCCCTTGCGAGGTTTCTTCTCATGTTGTGTGTGTGATGTTGGAAACTTATGATTTGGTATTTTTACTTATGCTGGTTCATGATTTTACTTGTGTGAAAGTCTGTTGTTTCTTGCTTCCCTTGCTAGGTTTCTTCTCATGTTGTGTGTGTGTGTTGTTGGAGATTTATGTTGTGGTATTTTTACTTATGCTGGTTCATGATTTTACTTGTGTGAAAGTCTGTTGTTTCTTGCTTCCCTGGCTAGGTTTCTTCTCATGTTGTGTGTGTGTTGTTGGACAATTATGATTTGGTATTTTTACTTATGCTGGTTCATGATTTTACTTGTGTGAAAGTCTTTTGTTTCTTGCTTCCCTTGCTAGGTTTCTTCTCATTTTGTGTGTGTGTTGTTGGAAACTTATGATTTGGTGTTTTTACTTATGCTGGCTCATGATTTTACTTGTGTGGAAGTCTGTTGTTTCTTGCTTCCCTTGCTAGGTTTCTTCTCATGTTGTGTGTGTTTTGTTGGAAACTTATAATTTGGTATTTTTACTTATGCTGGTCCATTATTTTACTTCTGTTAAACTCTGTTGTTTCTTGCTTCCCTTGCTAGGTTTCTTCTCATGTTGTGTGTGTGGTTGGAAACTTATGATTTGCTATTTTTACTTGTGCTGGTTCATGATTTTAATTGTGTGAAAGTCTATTGTTTCTTGCTTCCCTTGCTAGGTTTCTTCTCACGTTGTGTGTGTGTTCTTGAAAACTTATAATTTGGTATTTTTACTTATGCTGGTCCATGATTTTGCTTCTGTAAAAGTCTGTTGTTTCTTACATCCCTTGCTAGGTTTCTTCTCATGTTGTGTGTGTGTTGTTGGAAACTTGTGATTTGGTATTTTTACTTATTCTGGTTCATGATTTTACTTGTGTGAAAGTCTGTTGTTTCTTGCTTCGCTTGCTAGGTTTCTTTTCATATTGTGTGTGTGTTGTTGGAAACTTATGATTTGGTATTTTTACTTATGCTGGTTCATGATTTTACTTGTGTGAAAGTCTGTTGTTTCTTGCTTCCCTTGCTAAATTTTTTCTCATGTCGTGTGTGTGTTGCTGGAAACTTATGATTTGGTATTTTCACTTATGCTGGTTCATGATTTTACTTGTGTGAATGTCTGTTGTTTCTTGCTTCCCTGGCTAAGTTTCTTTTCATGTCGTGTGTGTGTGTTGTTTGAGACTTATGATTTGGTATTTTTACTTATTCTGGTTCATGATTTTACTTGTGTGAATATCTGTTGTTTCTTGCTTCCTTTGCTAGGTTTCTTTTCATGTTGTGTGTGTGTTGTTGGAAACTTATGATTTGATATTTTTACTTATGCTGGTTCATGATTTTACTTGTATGAAAGTCTGTTGTTTCTTGCTTCCTTTGCTAGGTTTTTTCTCATGTCTTGTGTGTGCTGTTGGAAAAGTTTTAAGCTTGTTCCCTGCTTTAGCTGAAAAACCTTTTCTGTTTGTTAATTTCTGTGTCTCAAGCACGCAAAAAAGTATTGAAAAATGTGTTTGGGGGGAGGGGGGGAAAAAAAGTCGGATGGGGGCCTCTGTGTCTCAAGCGCGCAAAAAAAGTATTAAAAAATGGGGGAAGGGGCTAAAAAGTTGGGGGGAGGGGGACCCTTTTGTGTCTGAAGCGCGCAAAAGAAAATTATTAAAAAAATGGGGGGGGGGGCAAACAAGTTTGGTGGAGGGGGCCTCTGGGGTTGGGGTAGGGGACCTTATAACACTGTTCAAATGGTACTTGTGTATTATACTGAATACAGTCGAGAACCGCCCAAATAAAGAATAATATAAATCTCTTAATAGGAGTTAGTATTCCCTGAGATGCATAACCATTTTAGTTTCTACTTTCAAATTTATCTTGTCTCATGGTGAAATTTTGTCAATCAGCTATTTTGTCCCGTCTATATTTTCCCTTTTCCTCCTTATCTGATGATGACACCTTGTTATCACAGTATTCCATCCAGTGATTGACAGCTCTTATCTGGTAATTCTGTAAATTTCCGTCAGTATTCCAAGTCCCTGATTGGCCTGGAAGGAGATACGTGATCTTATAGAGTTAGACTGGTTATAGATGGCAGTAGAGGTGCCCCCCTGTATTCAATAATGGGTTCCTACTATTGCTGTCCCATTCCTATCTTTAACTGGGCCAAGTCCGGATTGACTACTCCCTCTCAATTTGTTAACATACCAGTACAATATTTTACTATTCTGCCGTCTATCTGCATCTTCCAGATCCTCGGCAATTTTATCCATGGCCTTCACTTCACACCTCCTTAGTTCATATTTTAATGCTTTCTCCATTTTCTTTACATTCCTTTTGTTTTCATATGATCTATCACTCAGATAATTCTTGTACAAGTCCTTTCTCCTTTCTATTAAATATAAAGCTTTTTCACTAATATTCTTAGCTTCCCTAATACACCTTCAGCAACTTCACAAATTATTTTTTCTAAAATTATTCCAACCATTTTCCATATTATCAAATTTTAAACTCTTAAGTTTAGTATTCAACTGTTCCTGGAAAGTTTCTCTCAAATTCTCATCCTGGAGTCTACCAACATCATAACTTCCCGGGAGGTAGTTACCCTTTCGATATTTCAGCTTTAAATTAACCCTTGACACTACTAGATGGTGATCTTTACTTTTAACATCAATAACAGTTCTCCTATATACCCTAGTATCTTGTATTGATCCTGCCAGTCTTCGGTTTACTATAACATAATCAATAAGGTTTGCTGTCTTACCATCACGTGAATACCATGTTAACTTATGAGCCATTTTATGACCAAACACCGTATTGGTTATAACTAGATTGTTATACTTACAAAATTGCAAAAGTCTGCATCCATTACTGTTTTCTTTTCCTATACCAAACTTACCTAGGTTAGGATATCATCTATCCCTATTTCAACCGACCTCAGCGTTAAAATTTCTCAGTGAATACATAGTATTTCTACATGGGACACTGTCTATTTTCTCCTTTTACTGTAAATAAAATTCGTCCGAGTCACTAGTTTCTCCGTCAGTCGGTTCTACAGGGGCGTATATTACTATGACTGATACCCTGAGCTTTTTAGTCATAAAATGAACAATTAGTATTCAATTAGAACAATTAGAATGAATTTTCAAAAGCAATACTTCAGAAAACAAAAGGAAGTATAACCAAGTTTAGATTGTAACACATTTGGGGCTTTTAAGTGGATTAATTTTACTAAAAAATCGCAAGCTTGAAGAATCGACCCAGTTTGGAGTTCCCTGGTCTTAAACAAAGGACTAACAATTAGAATCGTCTATCTCATATTATATGTTGTCTTCAGCTTAAAGAATAGGGTTGTGGCATGCATCCAATATAAAACTCAAGAGGTTAGATCCTTCCCCAACATAGATTTTTAGCCTTCGCAAGTTTCCATTTTGAGTATATTTAGTACTAAAAAATCTGTAATATTTTACTAGTTTTTTAATCCAATTAATGGTTCCTCATCAAGGTTTGCTTCTTAATCTTGTGGTCATTGACTGAAGACTACTTGCTAAAAAGTAGAAATACCTTCCTAAAATTAACTATTTTGCAGACTCGGAAGCAGAAGAGAAATATAAGAGTTGGTTGCTCGAACGATATAAAGAAATTGTTGATTCCAGACTGAAACAGCTTGACTCTGATGACTTTGATGTATTTCAAGCAAACCTCCTGTGTCTTATGGATTTTATTCGTCATGAATCTTTATATCCGATCCATTTGTCAGAAGTTAATGGGTTCTATTTCCCAATAGATATTATAAATGTGAGTATTTTAAAATATTCAGATTCATTCATGATTTAATCATTATTATGTTTGAATTCATTAGTAGCCTATCGGCTTATTTTACCTTCTTTTTTTTCTTTGTTTTAAGAATTTTGAAGCAGGATAATATACAAGTTTGAGTTTCTTTCTGAACATTGGTGCACGCGTGTCTGTGAATTCACCTCATATCGTTTGTGTTGTGGGTAGCTTTATATTTGGCCAGTGAGGTGCTATCTTTTGAGTTTTCTGGGAAGTATAAAACAAAGCAGAATATCTCTGGGGTATGAGCTAAACACTAACGTTAGCTTATAAGCAAATATATCCGATATACAAATCAATAAATAATCCTTTATTTAAACAATTTTTCTAATTTAGTTAGCTAACATTCTGGGATGTCTCTGTGCATGGTAACCAAACGTTACAAAATGACACATCTTTACAGGTTTGTTAGGATAAACAATCAATTTGTGATTCCTCGTTTCAGATTGGACTTTTTGTGGGTCCTCGTTTTAAATAGAGGACTCCGATTTTCTTTTTATTCGACATATTATATTTTACTTAGACATATATTATATATGCTGTCACATAGTGCTCATTGTGTGAATTCTAATTTCAAGCGCTTATGCTTCGCAACGAGATGAAATCGTAACAAACACATGCGCAGTTTTCAATATGTTGAGTTGGATGTATTATATAATGTTATCATATTGATTTTTGAAGCATATGAAACCTTTTGGTGTGGTGGGTACCTTCAGAATGTTACTGAAATTTACCAGTATTTTACAAGCGTTATCTGGTATTCTATTAAGATAACAGGGATTGCCATAGCCAGCTGGAAAGCTTTCAACAAAAGTCACAAAACATTTATCAATTCGTGAGTGCTTCGAGGTATCCGCAAACTGGTTGTTTATTGTTAAAAGAACTGTAAAATTTATACTTGGATACAACTTCTCTACATATGATAATGCTGTGAAACAATTCAACTTGAATTCGCTTGATAGTCGTAGACATGAGTTGACATATTGATTTAGATTAAATTGTTTGAACTATCAAATTCATAGTGGTTTATTACCTGACTTTGAGAGCCCCCCTACTGAATGACCAGATACTTGACTCAAAAAAAAAAAAATGTCTTCAATTAATGACTTATCCAGGCTCTAGTACCGAGAGATATCGTAAATTATATGTCCTTTATTTTAATCGACATTAAAATAATATCAGCTTAGGAAGTATTTAATAATTAATTTTTGATATAGCTTATTTCAGGGATTCGTCTGTAAGTGTATTTGGAACTGATTTTTATGTTGGGCATAATTGACTTTAATTTGAACATGACGTACCTTTTACAAAGAGCTTTATATCCGTTTATGTTTTTATTTGATGTAATCTGTATAATGCATGATCAGAATTGTAATCATGATCCATGTGGCCTGACTCTTGACATGTATAAATTCTATTAAGACTCATTTAAAATCTCTTGATCTTGAAGTAGCACTTGCTACTTAAAATTTTTGATGTTGCTGGGCTTTTTTCTTAATCCTTGTTTTGTTTTGTCTTTTATTTAACATTGACATGCTCAGGTTAGCTCCAGCTATTGTAGTGAATAAATGTATTCTATTCCAAGATTCTCCTGGTGACTTCTGAAATCATCTTCGGAAAGGAGCCAAGAAAGCTTTTTGTGTGAGGTTTGGTTGGCTTTGCCCAGGCACATAACCATAGACAATATTTTTGTTGGTCTTGTTCGTAGTCAATCACAGTTCATTGACCAATAACGAAATCACTTCTCTTATTTCGGAGGTGTAGAATTTCCGAAACTAAGTTTAGGCACTGGCCCTGTTGAATTTCCTTTATAATGGGTTGGGAGGATCCCCCGTCTATTTTGCCTGTGGCTTCGCTCCTCTGTATCATTTTCCCCTCATCATCTGCCCGTCTTGTAATCGTGCTTGTGAGATATACCGTTGGCCGCATCTGGGAATCGGTTCGGTTTTTTCGAAAATGTTTAGCATTTTATGGTTAAGTTCAACGTTTGGGCGTCAGAATTATGTTAAATATTGGGCTTGGATTGCAGCAAAGGGAGCATTAGTTTGGTCACAAACTGACGCACGTATCCAATGTCGAGATTGAAATTTTAATTGATGAATTTTGTGAGACTATCAAATCATCCGGTGGATGATCCACTGTGGATCTGCCAGTATACTCAGTTTTCAGTCTTCAAGTTTCATTCTGGTGGGTCGTGTGATCTCGATAAATTTGGGGTCTTTTATTTTCCAGTAAGCCACAGAATCCATTTAAATTCTCTGAGTCCAGTAACCATGTTCCGAATACTCCCTGAGCTAAATTCTCATAGATTCCTTCTCCTAAATCCGGCAGGCTCTTGAGGTAAATTTTGATAAATTGGCCGGTCTTAGATCTCGTATGGTACATGTTCATAACCGAGTTATGACTGATTCACTGATTCGAATTATGACAAATTCACAGAGTGTTTATCCATTAGATTCCTTATTTCACCAAATTTTGGCACATTTGACAATTTATAACTGGTTTCGCTGTGCTGCATCTGGCAAAATTCACTGAAAATCTTCCCATTTACCAGCTGGAAGAGACGATGTGGCATCCGGTTTCCCATGTTCTTTGGAGTAGTCGATGAGTTTTCAAAACGGCCTGATCGATAAACGCTTAATTATATTTTCTAGGATATTCTCAAAGTCTTACTATCGACAATAGAAGATAAAAAAGAAGCCATTTCCCGATTTCAAGAATTTGTAGAATACGAAGATGTTAAACATTATGTATTGAAATGTCTGAACGATTTGTTGAAGGACATGACAACAGAAAACTATGAGCCCAGTGAAATGTTTATCAAGAATTTACTGGGCGTTCTCAAGTTCATTCATATGCCTCCAATCCATGGAAAGAAGAGGCACAATGAGCATGAAGAATTGAAACTGTTTTGCGTGGACACAGGTATCGGAACTCAATTAGCTTAATTTACTTTGGTTGAATTTAGTAGCTTAGAAATCTTTTCCAGCCATGCATAGATGTGGAAAAGAAAAAATGTTTAGGAAATATTTGGCCGTGATAATAATGCCATATTTGAAATCTGAAGTCATCTCGGGAAGCAAAGCAAAGTATATTAACGCTTTTAATACATAATTACGAAAAAAAGAAGAGAATGAGAGAAAATAGACATAGGAGAGAGACAGTAAAAGACACAGAAACAGAAACAACTTAGTTACTGTTGGAAGTAGACGTCCACTGATTTCAATAGCTTTGGAAAAGGTTATCTCAGTTTATTACAAGAAGACCAAACAAATTCTTCTTATCCCTTAATAAATACAGATCAACTTTTGAAAGTTATTAGCTTAGAATGGATTCACACGAAATTAAGTTAAACAAGTAGTTTTTAAAATTAAAATTGAGCACAATTTGAAGTGAATATGGGGGGGGGGGAGCTGCTGTCCTCTTTGCCTCCCGCTCTTTTCGCTAAAACTTTTCTCGTGCTTAACTGGAAGTTTATTTGGAGTGGAATAAATATAGCTATATGGAAATTATAAGGTTTTATTTACCGATTGCCTTTGAAAACATTTTAACTGAAAATCTTATTGTTTAAAGGAAATAGGACTGAACGACCCTTTGCAATATCGAGACGCCATAAAAAAAGCTTCTGCACATTGCTCTTATGCTAGAGCATTTGCTCTTGAATTATTAAGTGGAAAATCCAAACTTTGGGGGGATGGAGGTCCTCTCATATACAGAATAAATTACGTTTATTTTGAGTTTTAATGCCACATTCTTTTCATTTAAAAAAGATCCTTTTTTTACAATAAATTTCTGATCGCTTCTAATATTTAAATCGCGGAAGGGGGGGGGGGTTGACATCTTTCTTCAGTTTTGCTATTTAATAGTGCTTTGAGAAAAGGGGCTCATTTAGGTGTGTTTCTTTTCAAAACAAATTAGTATTTTCCTAAATAGAAAGGGAATCAGCCCCTTTTCTTTCCAATCAAATTTAATTTTTTATCACGTTGCTTTCATACTTAATAATTAACGTTTCCAGTAAAAACTATCGTTTTCGCTATGATACAGGAGTCCCCCCCCTCTACCCCCCTCCTTCCATGCCCATATTAATCGCTTATTTCAAATGTATTGCTCCGTTTGAAGGGACGTTAGAGGATGAATATATTCATTTTCATTTGAAGCACCTCTAATTGAAAGTTCGAAAATGTGGATATCCATCCTATTATCCGATGCACAAGTAGGCTATACGTACAAATGTTAGCTTTATTAGATAAACGGCCTATAACAAGTGCTAATTCCTTATGGAATGTATAGATTTTCGGGAAAAAACGCGCGACCGAATACTTTACGTCCTCTGAGACTAGGAGGCTTTATTCGATATTTCTAGGTCAATTGGTTTTACCAGAACTGTTGTGTTATAACATTTACCTCGCTCAGTAGTATGATATGGTGATTGCCAGGAAAAAAACAGACAAATAAATGCACATCCATGACTATCTTTCGCGGAAAAAACACAAAATGTTGTAGTTCTATTGATAGGGACTTGAAACCTATGTTATAGGGCTCTCTAGGGTGCTGACTCTAATTTTTATTTTCTTCTGGATATCTCCTTCTTTGCGGGTTGGAGGGATGGGAAATGTTTTGTACTTTTCTCAAATTGTACAGATTTTCTCAGGCTCATAACTTATAATAAGTACTTTTCAACTTATTGAATTTTAGATAAATAGAATCCGTATCAAAAGTTTATTCTGCGGATGTAAATGTTATGATCAAAATTTCTTTTATTAGAGTTTTGGTGGCTATTGGCATGGTTTGCTCTTGACTTGCAGTTCGTTAGCACGAAGTGTTTGATGTAGTTTGATCTTTAATAATGTGACCACAAATCTAATCAATTCTTCAACCATACAACCATACAAAGTCTTCGACCAACAACCAAAAGTGCCAACAAATTTTTTTCCCTGGTCGACTTGAACTGTCAACCATAAGTCTATGACCAAGTCAACCACATGTATAAGAAACATTTTTGTTTAGGACACCCCCTCCCCTCCGAAATTGCGTCTAAAAAAGGTGAAAGGTTTTTTTTCATGTGGCTTCAAAAGTTCAGTGATTTCAGCGATACATGGGAGGGATATGGTTTCTTTACTAAAAACAACGCTAAATCCTTGTCTCTCATATGTTGATTACAGGTCCTTACTGATTTTACTGTTCAAATATACTTTGGTGTGGGGCGTTTTGGTATAGGAAGGCGTTTTTTCCTAGATTAACTTTGTGAGACAAAATTCACTACGAAAGAATCTGTTGGAACTGCTTGGATTGTTGTTGGCTCTACCGGGATTAGCAACATTCAAATATCTAGGAGTTGTTAATAAATTTGTCGACTGACTGCATGAGTGTATCTATGTCTACCAAAATTCGACTAATACCGCAACCGAAGGTGGGGCTTGGAAGTCACTTTCTTTTATAAGCTTTTTTTTACGACTTGCATTGTGACTGTGTAGTAATTCAGTGGCCTTTTTTGCATCAGATAAATTCTAAATGTACAACAGCTGTGCAACCAGAAGTTTGAAAAAGCTTTATAAGTGGCATATCTGTTTTTTTAAATCACAATAATCTATATGCAAATTAAAATTTTGCACAAAGATTAAACGAAAGACAGTTTTTTAAGACCAATGATCAGAAAATATATCAAGAAATTGAAAAGAAATGCTATCACCCAGATAATTTGTGGATCCAAAAATGAGAAGTTGAGAGGTAATGTCATTGCTGCCTAAAATAAATTATATTACCGGTGAAATCAATTTTTTTCCATAACTTGAATTTCAGACTTTCTTATTTGATTTTAATGTAATTTTCGTCATGCAATTATCAACTCGTATTTTCCAATATACATAAATATGAAATTCATTCGTCTTATATATTCTGGTTTAACGTAAAATTTAAGTGCTTTTGACTTGGTAAACTGATCTATTCTGTGTCAACAATTCCAATTAGGCCAGATGTTCAATTCGATTTATTTATAACCTGCTAAAACAAAAAAGGGTGTAGAGCCCCTAAATGACAGAGTACAACATAAGGGGAAAAAAGGAAAAAAGAGAGGAACAAATTGTACACTGAACAAAAATATAAATAAGAGAAGATAATTCGGCCAGACGTGTGAGAAACGGCAACTTACATTGTTCTTTGTCATCCAATTCAAAAAGCGAAAGGGGAGGAATGAAAGGCTTTTCGCCGTCCGATTTGTGCGATCTGGGTTTTGTAGACTATAGAAAAGACAGTAAGAAGCTGAAGAAGAATCTTTGGTGCATGAAAAACTAGGGTACTTATCTGTTATAGGGGCACCAATCAAGAAGTGAATTCAGGTTAATCCGTATGAAAAATACCTAAACATGATGAGAATATAATACTTTAGATACAAATTTGGGCTATATATTTGCATATTAGTGGGGTGGGGTGAGTGTAAAATATAGCGGGTCTGCATGCAAAATGTTTTAGCTACAATTATCCTGCATATTATGAAGTAACAATTGGTTTCTAAACTCGCGCTCTCCAAATACTTTACCCCCCCCCCCTCCAATTTGCAAATATATAGCCCAAATTACATATTTCCAATGTATTCTGTCACACGCCACTTGTTTTCCACTGAGCGTAAGCTAATTGTACAGACAGATGAGACCAGTTTGTTCTTGGGTTTTACTTAGTGTAATTCTTGAGTGTTGCCGCTAAAACAGATAAGTACCAAAATTAGTAGTATTACATTCCTTAGAGTTTTATCCAGTTGAATTAAAAACAAAAGTCAGAAGTATCTAAGAAGCTACCTCACAAGCAGTACAGTGGCAGTAGGCTAAATTAATGAAAACCTAAGCAGTTTTGGGAATTTACTAGGAAACGCTGGATGAGTGTGTTTGGAATTTCCAGTTATATCAGTTTCATGGGGTCTTTGGTCTGCGGGCTCCCCAAGATTTCTGATTTAGGATTCAAATGCCGATAACTCTAGTTTTGTTTCTCTTTCAGACCCTGCGAAGCCGAAATTCCACATAAAAATGAATCAGCTGAGGAAGTACTACACTAATATCTGGTTGATAATAATTAAGTTCAACTTAAGTATTAGCATTTACAAGAATCTCCTTACCTTAGTGTCTGAAGAAGTATTGCCAGCAGTAGATAAACCTCTTTTATTTGCTGACTTCTTTCTCGAGGCTTACGATAAAGGTAACTCCTGTGAATTTGTCATGCCGTAGATCAGTGGTTTCCAAACTTAATTTCCAAGGGCTCCCTTAAAAATGTTTGATCATATGGTGCCTCCCTTCCCTTTTAGACAATAATTTCATAATAATTAAAAAATAATAAATTTAGAAATAATATAAAAATAATAATTCCGACAGGAAACTTTTTAGTACTGCAACATTTATAAAGAGAAACTTAGAAACAAGGAAAAGGAATAGCAATTTTATACTGTAGTCTTTTATTGAGACTGATCTGCTTGTCTATAATTAGCACTAAGTTTGTGTAATCTTGGTGTCAATGATGAGATAACTACATGAAGCTCCTTTTCTATAACCAAACGAACACGATATTTGGGTTTCATTTCAGCTAATACGGAAAATGCTTTTTCATATAAATAAAATTTTGCGAACGGCATCAATACTTATTATTCTTTATTTGACAAAATATTATATTCACTTTTAATATCTAGCCAAAATTGAATTAGAGATACACTCTAAAAATTTCATATTAAAGAATTATCACAAGCTAATCAAATCAAGTTTTCTTTCTCATTACTTGTTAATTTAAATTCCTCATCTTTTTTGTCGATAAATGGATCCGGTGTCCACGCATATTTTGTAAAATCGAGATCCAGAAAATAATTTGATAAATTAATGAACAAAGCATCCAAGTGTTCAACAAAGGGATTTCTGTTTGCTTCTATGTTATCTTAGGTGCACAAATTTAAAAGTGAAAGCAAACTTACTTTTTTCCAAATTTGCCTTTCATAGCTCTATTTTTATGAATGATTTCACATTATCTTTTTGAATCAACAGCTGCATTTTCAGCTCTTACATCGATTTATTCATAAAGCTTAATTTTCCCAAAATATTCCCCAAACATGTCAGTTTAATAATTAAGTTACCATCCCTAAACATTCTTGCGTCCTAGTTTACATTTTTTGGTATAAAATTGCAATTCACTCTTTGAGTTCATGTATCATCTGAATCACATTGGCACGATGTAGCCAGTGTTCTTCACAATAGTACAAAAGGGAGGTGTAAGTAGTTCCCATATTGTCACACACATTTGTAAATAATCTCACTTATAATAAAATATGCGACTAATCACTCTGCATCACTGAATCACTGATCCCCTGAATCACTCTGGCACAAGATAGCCAGCGTTTTTCAAAATAGTACAATATGGAGGTGTAACTAGTTCCCATATTGTCATACACCTTTGTAAATAATCTCACTTATAATAAACTGTTTTTATGTGGTTTATAGCTTTCTTTACTTTTGTAGAAACGTCTCTAAGTTCTTCACTCATATTTTTTTTATACTGGATGTGGTGTAAATTTGACTGGATGGTGTAAATTTTAAATTTTACCATTCCTTTGCCAGGAATAGGTTTGCAAAAAAAAAATATTTATCTGGTCATCTTAATCTCTTCAACACATTAAAAATATCCAACTACAATATGGGATGTTAGCTTCATCAGTTCCTTCTTCTACCCTGTAATGTGAATTTGGTAGTCCTTATCTGAGGAACTAATTAACCGCAAATATCGTCTAATTGATCGTCCTGAAAAGAGTGTTCAGCAGCATTGCGAAAGGGTTTAGCTATTTTGTGTGACTGCGTAGTTTTCCATTTGATTGTACGTCAATCCTGGCTAATTTTTGCGCCTCCCCTTGGACTAGTCCGTGCTTCCATAGGGAGGTGCGCCTCCTAGTTTGGAAAACGGTGTCGTAGATAGTCAAGTTGAGATATAAACACACTAATCGCAGGGTAAATAGTGACATTTTCCATTCTGTCTGTCCAGGAAATAAGTATTCTCAAAGAAATAGCTTTGTAAATTTTAAATTCTTCTGTTTCATTGATCTCTTGCTAGAACAAATTGAACACCTGGTATCTTAATGGCCGATTTTTGTATGTTTCATTATTATCCCCATTCTCCTTTCTATTGCTCAGTGGCAAGTCTATGAAAGTAGACTCATATCTAGAGGATAATATTAACAAAAGTAGGAGAAGTAATTAAACGTTGTTTGCATTGTTCGCTACTTAATTGGCTTATAAAAAGGGTGGGTTTTGGTACTTGGGAAAGTTCACAAAAAATGTCTTGAAAACATCTGGGAAAATTTGAGGAACAAAATGGTATCATCTCATTTGACCCCTCTTATTCGTCGGACCCAAGTGCAGTGGATTGTTGACTATATAGCAAATATAGTTTTTGAGATTTTTTTTTTCAATTCGTAGGTTTCTATTCTTAGATTTAGAGGTTGTAAAGTTTTTTTTATTTTTTCTTCCCACTTCATTTTTCAGTGGTTAGAATGAATCGCGAAAATCGGTCTGGGCTATCTGTTTTTTCTGTTACTGTTGACCTTATCTTGTTGTTTCTTTACTAAAAACCTGTCATTTTTCTCTTTTTTTTTCAAAGCCATAAGCTAAGATAAAAACATTCAAATATTGTGTATTTTACTGTGTGATTCATGATATGGCTGAGGAATGACTGTCACATACAGAAGGAAAAGAAAGAAAAAATGAAGAGCATCACATCATTGCTCAACTAAAAAAACCTAGAAAATGTGCAAAGACTATATGCAATAAGATGCATCCCTATGTCTTAGTATTATAAAAAGACATACTTTCATTCCAGTGTTGGTTTTCAGGACTGTTTTGCCATTGTTATGATAAAGATATTTTGCTAAGTACAATAACAACAAATATAAACTTTCAAAATTGATATAAGTTTGAAAATAAACAAAGTTTGAGTCCAGTACAAGATTTTAAATGGCTGGAAGTGTTTTTTCAGTTCGTGTCTAAGCATGCCCAAACAGGGCTGTATCCAGTTTTTTTGTTCCGGGGGGGGGGGGGGGTACAAAAAAACTTTAAAAACGCAACAAAATTTCTTTATATTTAATTTTGTTATGTTTTTACGGGTCGGACAAATATTTCAGGCGGCACCCCTTGATATAACTGTAAAGCACTAGTAAAACTGGACTCGACCTACTCTAACCACTCTGTCTTATCTTTATCTAATTTGTTTCAAATTTTCCAAAAAAAGATATCCGAGCTCTCCGCTCAGCGTATTTTCGTCATTTGAAATTTTTACTGTATTTGCCACTATGGTATAAGAATAGAAACATTGTGCAGAATTTTTCTGCTCCAGATATAACGGCAAAATTAACCCTGTTACATGAGGAGTTTTCCGAGTCTGCTATTTAAAGTTTCTGACATTCCATGGTCTTATCCCATGTTTTCTTCTAATTGTTTTTTTTATTTTATTTTGGTCTCTTTTTATTCTTCTTGTAATTCATTACTCCACTTTTGTCTTTTTGTTCACAGTGATTTAAAAACATTATTATTATTATTGCAACCCGAGATCTACTACTACTAATACTATTAACTACTCATCGCAGCACTATGTAGCCTGATGTCAACCAAGCCGTGCACGCTCCTCCTCAACCCCAATCTATTCGAAGTTTTATTCTATATTCCCTCCCATGAAGTTTGAATTTCATTTAAACCCCCTTTAATGACTTCTTCCCGTCACAATCGAGTAGTCTCTACTTTTTATTGGGACCCAGATGGATTGCCAAAAAGATGGCTTAATCATCCTTTCTTTCAATACAGCCCTAGAAAGTAGACTCGAGCCACAGTTCTGTATAATTTATTGTTTGATATATGGTCAGTCAAACGCAGACATAAAACTTATCATTAGACAGTTCTTTTGGAAACATCTGAAATATTGTCCTCAATCTTTCGAATCACCCATGTTTCAGAGCCATTTTTTACCGCTGTCGTTACCGTAGCTTCCAATATCATGATCTAAGTTTGAAGATTGGTCTTCATATTCTTCCAAACTTCTATTAATTGTGAAAGAGCCTTACGCACCTTTGCTATTCCACTGTTTACTTCTTTAATGCATCTACGATCCTTACTAATGGTGCTACCCAATTAAGTGAAGCTATTTACTTGATCTATTTTTTTGTACTTAACATCACCTCTTCACCCTTGTATATTTTTACTTTAGCTCGTATGAGACTTCATCTTCTGAAGGTTAATTTTCAAACCTATTTTATTACCCTGAATCGCCAAAACATTCAAAAATTCATTCATTTCCGTGACATTTTAATGTATGGCTCTCAAATCTTCTGCAGAATCTAAGTCTAGGAGAGTTTTATCATCCCATTTGGTACCAGGCTCTCCCATTGCCTTTTCCATCTTTCTTAAGACAATGCCCATCAAAATAATTAATACAAATGGGGATTCATATAATGAAAGACATTGCTTAGGCCATGATCCTAAATTTAGGAAAAGCTCTGTAAAAGTGGATTTCGAAATGCATTTATTCCCATTTTTTTGTATGCACTTACGGCTTGGGCCTAAAACTAGACTGAAATAAATAGAGCTGTAGTCTGACTTCTTACTCATAGGTGGGGAGAGGAAGTTTTTGTTTCAGGATCTCTTCATCAGCACATCTGCCAGAAGGATAGGTCAGTTGTTATGAAATTTAATAGACAGTGAGAGATAGCAACCTACTTGGAATTTTAGGCGTCAGGACAAAATCTATTCTCATTAAGGACAAGTCCTTCGATCCGAAGGACTTGTCTGGTATCATTTCAACCAAATTTGTGAATGCGAGAGGTAGTTTTGTAGTTTTTTTTTTCTATGAAACAGAGCCTGAACTAACTTTTGTGAGGGAGGAAAGGGGGGAGAGGCTCCCTAAATTCTAGTGATCAGGACATTTACTGAAGTAGACGTCAGCATCCTCGCAATTCAATTTTTATGTTTGATTTTGAAGAATAATTTCTTCCTGCTCACTAAACATGAGCCATTTTCTAAGATTCAGACATGGTACATATTTCCAAGTTGATTTTTTCTTGGTGAAAACCTAAGCAATTATTCTTTCATATTTTGTTGGTTTGTTTGAGTTCAAGCCTTATATGCATGTAACTGAGGAGGATGACCCTCCAAAAGTAAAGATGGCCCTCCATAGTATCTTTGGGTTTTCTCATTTATTGATTTTGCTAGGCAACAAAAGAAGGAAAAAAAGAGCTGAATCCAACTATGCCAAGTGCTTTTACCTTTAGTACTGAGAAAATATTATGTAGATAATATTATGATGATTAGCAAAATGTTAGTTTATCTGCCTATTAGATTCGATTCCAAAATCTGCTAGTTTCTAGTGTACCGAAAATCTGACGCACGCCATGAGCCAGCACGAAATTTTTTACTCTAGAACTGCTTTTTTTTGGATTAATAAAAATATTTGTATTTCTTTATATTTGTTCTTACCCTTGGAAGACTGCATAGTATCACACATAATTGAATATTTTAAAGTAGTGCTTCTTATAAAGGTAATTATATTTTTTTTTTCTAGGAGGGCCAATTAGCCTTCTGGCCTTAAATGGTGTATTTCAGCTTATTCATAAATTCAATTTGGAGTACCCAGATTTTTATAAGAAACTATATTCACTATTCGTGCCTGATGTTTTCCATGCCAAGTATAGAGCACGATTTTTCTTTTTGGCCGATATTTTCATGAGTTCAACGTAAGTAAGTCATTCTTGTAAATATGAAAAAGAGAAATGTTTCATTTACTTGAAGTATAATTCAGATATCGTCTGACAGTCTTACTGTCAATTTGATGGTTGTTTCTTCCAAGTTATTTTGTTTCATTTCATTACTTTAATTAGAACTTCAAGTCTTTATATAATCCAGACTAATAAAAATTTAGTAGTTTTGATGCCATACAGGTTTAATTTGAGTAGTTTTGATGCCATACATTTAGGGGTATGGGACTTAAAAGTCTTTACTGAAGGCATGAAAAAAATCCAACTTCCTGTTCACGTTTCCTCTTTTATTCTTATCTCTTTTAATTAAAAAATAATTTGATGAGTTAAAAACCTTCACACAAAACAAGAACGAAAAAGTTACCAGCTTTAATTTGTCTAAAATCTACCGTATTGTGTTGTCTAGGTGCTAAAAGACGAATCTCTTGACCTTTTAATAGGTTATATAAAACTTTTTTCTTGTCAAATACTTGTATACTGTCCACTATAGTTAAACAAATTTTAATAACTCTTTTTTACTTTGTAACTTATTTTTTTTAACTCGTTTTCCTCATAATCACTGACTTTCCTATCCTTTTGTGTACCCCCTTTTTTGTCACATAAATTTGTTAAAATTGCGAACCATTTTTTTCCGCTTTCAATTGTGCAATTGCTTTCAAATTCTGTCAGTATATTCAATTATGCTGATAATGCAATAATACAACATCAACATTCTATCCTCTTGCATGCTCCCCCTCTCAGCCCCCTCAATGTTTGTGATAAATCGTCTGCTTTTCGACCACTTCCGAATTTTCAATTACTTCCAAATTTTACCAGTATATGCACTTTCGATGACAGTGAAACAATACAACATTAAAACTTCCCCCCTCTGCTATAATCCCCATTTCAGCTCCCTTCAACATAAATGGGTTAAATAACGCAACAAAAATGCATAAAAACAAACTTTTTATGCGTCTTTTTATGTTTTTTATTGTGAAATATGATAACTTATAAATAAAACATTGAATCGACTAAACCGGAAATATGACGGGTTTAGGAAAATTGGGGAAATATGTTAATCAGGCTTAACATAAATGGGTGGCTGGGCACAGCCAAAAGTATAGAACAAACACTATTAATCAAGAGTTGATAGTACGGCGGTAAGAATACTTGCATATGGCAACTAAGGTTCGAATTTTAGATTAGGCTGTTTTTGTCTGAGAGAAGACTAAAGACTTTTTAGTCTTAAAGCAGACTTAAAAGTTGGAAATAATAAGAATTTTTTTTTAACTCGTTATTAAAATGAACTAAAAAGTGGAAAATGTTTTTTTTTCTCGATAAGCTATGAATATAAGTGAAAACTAGGGGTGCAAAATGGCTTTAAATAAACTTGATTTTTTTTTAATTGTTTTGCTCGACTCACTAACATTTTTCAGTTAAGGATTTGTAACTTAGATCAAGTTGATATCTGTGTTATGCAAAGTCCAATCCGTGTTAAGCTCCTCGTTTCACTTATATTCATAAACTCCCAAGAAAAAAAAAATTTCTACTTTTACTACTACTACTACTAACAACTCACCGCAGCACCAAGCCGCCTGAGGCTAACACAGCTACGCACCCTCCTCCTCAATCCCAATCTATTCAAAGCCTCCCTTTTTACACCCGCTTATGAAGTTCCCATTTCCTTTAAATCTTTCTTTATGACGTCCTCCCACCCCAGACGGGGACGACCTGCTTTCCGTTTAGCCCTAGACGGTTGCCCGAAAAGAACAATTTTTGACAGTCTGTTATCTTTCATCCACAGAGCTTTGCCCATCCACCTCAAATTTTCTTTCATTATAGCCCTAGAGAGCGGTATTGAACCACATTTTTCGTATTGCCTATTGTTTGAAATACGGTCAGTAAGCCGGGTACCCAGAACAATCCTTAAGCAATTTCTACTTTTAGTTTATTTTCAAACGAGTTTTTTATTTTATTTTTTGTGTATTTTTATATTCTTATCTAAACATAATAGGTGTTGAAATTATATTTGATTTGAACACTGCAACAATGACAGTAACATAGTAATAATAGAAATTAATACGCGTAATCCCACTATTGGGAGCATTTTCAATTTGGGTCTTGTAATTCGTCTATCTATTCTACCAACATTTGAAAACCGTTAAGAAAACTCCTTCAGTATTTTTTCATGAAGGTCTGTTTCATTTTATTTTTAAAATTGACCCGGTGAATGGTTAAAAAAAGTATGAAACTGAAGTAAATGCAACTTATGGAATGTAATTCTTTGCCACTCTATGAAACATAAAAATTCCCTTCGGAAATTCTTAAATCCAATCCAAAAACAGAAAAAATACTGCTGGATTATTTTTTCTTGCTGATTTTTTTTCCAGTAGGGTTTATGGCTTCATCAGTTAGTTGATAGTTTTTCACTATTAGAACCTCGATAAGTACCAACTACATGAGCAGTTGCGACACACAGGAGAAGGTATTTTTTTCGAGTGAAAACGCTGCTTTGTAATACAAGGAATTGTCATTGGCTTTATACTTTTCCTCTACCAAGTTGGTATTGATAGCCCTCAAAAGGTTCAGTAGTTGATGCCGTCTGTGCCACCTACTGCTCTTGCGGGCATGATGACAAATCAGGATCATGCGGCGTAGTTCATGTTGGGGAGGGAGAAAAGCAACTTAATAAAGGACAAAAATTACGCAGAAAAGTATAAGAAATATCCTAAGGTTCGAAAGGTTCTGAGGAAGCAACGGCTAAAAGGCCCCCTCCCATCCGTACATGCCTGTCATTTTTGCATCCTTGAACTTGGTGTAGATAGTCGACCCATCCAAAGCAGCACTAAAATTTGTAGAATTAATTGTCTCTCGAACAGTGGTTTTACAATCTCGTATTACCTTAGTTTATGTTACTTTTTCTATTCTTTTTGTGGTGACTAATTTATTCTGCAACCAAACTGATTCTGAGGTACCCAGTAACTGCAAGAAAAAATAACCCAGGATAAAAAAGAATAGAAATACTTGACTCTAGACAAAACTGAATTTTCTTTTTACCACATGTAAGATAACTTTAGAGCAGGGGATTCGCAACCTTTTTAATTGTCTGTGCTGCATTAGTACATGAAGGCGTGCCTAGAGCTACATTAAAATACTATCATTTAAGATAAATGTCGAGTGAAAAAAGGATCTGGCTGAATTTTGTAGTTTGTTTTTTAAATAGCATAACTGAAAGAAATGATTCTGTTTCGAATAGAATCTTATGACAAGTTTTCATAATTACCTCTTTATTTTTTTCTTTTAATACAAAAGAAAATATCTGTCATGTAACTGGCTGCTTTTTACTTGTACATTTTATGTGAAATTTCCAAATGGAGGAATGAGCTGGAAGACTGGGCTCTAATGGGACATTTAACTTCTAGACATTTTTCTAAACATTTAACGGAAATCGACCTGAAACGTTAATGCAATTTTAAACGCTAAGTAGGTGCTATGCCCTATTAAAAAAGAAAAAACTGTTTTTGTAAAATGCAAATGTGAGCGAGTTGGTATTTAAAATTTAAGGTTTGTAAAGATATGGCTCTTATCAATGTGGAATAAATCAATGACATGCTTTTTCATTTTTTGGTTATATAATATAAAATTTTACAGATATCTATCGGAGTATTTAGGGGCTGCCTTTGTGAAACGAACATCCCGGCTCTGTCTATCTGCCCCACCTACAGGGATACGTATAGGTCTTCAGTTTATAGGAAATATAATGCACAGGCATCCTGGACTCAAGAAAATGATGCATTGTCCAGAAGATCAAACTGGTAAAATTTGTCTTTGTCAGAAATTCTTTTTTTTTCTTTTCTTTGTCTTTTCTCTTTTCCTTTGTTGCATCTTTCTATTTTCTTTTTTCCAGTTTTCTGTCTGAATTTCCTTTTATCAAACTCTTCGTTACTGTTTACCCTTTGTAACCGTTATTCTCGTGTTTTTTTTATTCTCTTACTTGTGTCTCTTTCTCCATCTCCCCCTCTCTCAGTCTTGTTCTCTCTCTCTCTCTCTCTCCCTTTTCTCCATTACTTTGTATTTGATTTATTTTCTGGAATGGCAAACTAATGTGCTTAAATATTCTTACGGACGCCTGTCATTGTACTGATTTGCCATATACGTTTATATTCTTTTTTGGTGAAAGAAAAACTATATTCAAAGACAAATTGCAGAAAATTATTCACTGGGTTCTTTTGAGGTACATATTAGGGCTTCTCTGCTCTTTCAATGTCAAGTGAACTATTGCGAACGTCTTAAAGTAAGCGTTTTTCGTGTTTTGCTTAGATTTGGATTAAGTCCATTGCCTATAGGATTGGGCAGCTTCCAAAAATTCTGTCCATCAATTTGAAATCATCAAGCAATTCGATAAATCGAAATTATATGTTAAGGTTTGTAAAGGCACCAAAGTCTTTATATCTTTGTTTTACAGAGTAGTTGTTAAGGTCAAGTTTTTCTTAGAGTGGATGCACAAAACTGTTTTCTCTTTATTCATACAAAGTAAACATACTAACACTGCTTGATAGATAAACCTACTAATTTACCAACAAAAAAATGCGACCAGACAGTAAAATCACCGTCTTCAAATAAATTTGGTGGTAATATACTCATTAAACAACTTTTTCACGTTATTTTTGGTTTGTGGTTCATAAATTCTTTTGGATAATGAACTTACTAATATCATAGGCGAAGTGAAGAGCGATGTGGGCACAATGTATTGTTCTTTCTTCTTTTTTTTGGTTTTAGACCACGGTACTTCGTATAGAAGGAGTTGTCGTAGAAAATTTGAGAAGAGCTCATTCGATTGGAAATTGAAAGGGCCAGCGCCCTTTTTAATAGTAGGAAGTGATTGAAAGGCAACTAGCCCCCCCCTCCCCCTTCCCGCACGCCCATCATTTCCCCAAACACATCCAATCAAGATTTTGAGACAGCCATGTGATTCAGCGTAGTTGAAATATATGAAGAGTATGTTTTTGAGGATCACAACCTGTCCCCCCCCCACACACACACTGCCCTAAGGGCAAGGGTTTTAAGTTATGTCTTGGGGGCACATAATGTTTTCATAGAAAAGGTGGTGATATAAACTTCGGAGGGGAGTCATTGGATTGGAAATCAGAAGTTCTAGTTCTCTCTAAAGAGTAGAGTGATCGGAGGGCAGACCCCCCCCCCCCCGACGCACATGTCATATTTTCTCCAAACGTATCTGATAAAAATTTTGAGATAGCCAGTTGGTAAAAAAAATAGTCAAAAGATCACATAACAAGGCCATTGGGGTTGATACAACCCTCCACAGTCTGGGGGTAAGGGTTGTAAGTTATGCCCGGGGGTATATAAAGTTCTTATGGAAGGAGTGGTAGTTCGGACTTTAGAAGAGGCTCATTTGACTGGAAGTGTATGGTTCTAGTTCTCTTTTAAAAGTCAAAAGTGATGGAGGGCAACTGCCCCCCCCCTCCCTGACATCTTCTTTTCCCCAGACGCATCCGATCGAAATTTTGAGGGTATTATTTTGTTCACAATAGTTGAAAGAGCATATAATAATGTCTTCAGGGCGGACACAACATCCCAGAGCTCAAGGGCAAGTGTTGTAAGTTATGCCCCGGGGCATATAAGGTTTTTATGGAACGGATGGTCGTATAAGCTTTGGGTCAGAGGGGGCCTGTTTGATTGGAATTCGGAAGTTTTAGTTCCCTTTTTAAGAGTCAAAAGTAAATGGAGGGCAGCCATAACCCCCCTTCCCCAAGCCTATCATTCCCCAAAACATATCTGATCAAAATTTTAAGAGAGCTTTGTTGTTCAGAATTGTTGAAAGATCCAGTAATTATGCCTTTGGGGATGTCAACCTCTCCACAGTCTTTAGGGCAGTTTGTTCATTGTTTAAATATAGTATGTGTTGTTGAGAAAGGTTTTGAACTTTTGAATTTTGAACTTTACTTTCTAAAAAGACGAAGGTCATTTAGGTGACCCTTTCAGAGAATGTTGAGTAGAGTGTTGAACTAAATCAAAACACGTTAAGATTAATCAAATCAAAACATTGTTAAGAATTAACAATTCGAATTGTATACGAATTGCCAAAAGGGAGTAACTCGGGAATGACAGACTATATTAATTTGAAAGTATAAGGAAGATGATCAAAAAGGAAATACTTGCATGCTACCACTACTGCTACAACTACCACAACTGCTACTGCTACCACTACTACTACCACACTACTCTATTTACAATATTTAAGGGAAATTTGAACAAAATCAAAAGGCGCTATGTGCATGTACATTGTCAAAAGAGTGTATCTCGAGAATTGATTCTGGTATTAAGTTGGAACTTTCAGAGAATGCTTAAAAGGGAAGATCATCTGACTAAAAGGCAATATGTGTACGCTACTACTGATGCTACTATCACTGCTATATATACTATTACTACTACTTCAACTACTACTTCTATAGCAACTATTTGTGTGACTAAGGGCATTAAAATGAAAATGTCAAGAAGTATACGAACATACAGGTTATCGAAAGCACATATCAATAATTTGAAGGAAAGATTTGAACTAAATCAAAAGACGCTGTGTGCATGTACACTGTCAAAAGAATGTATCTTGAGAATTGATTCTGGTATTAGGCTGGAGCTTTCAGAGAATATTTAAAGGGGAAGATCATCTGACCAAAAGACAATGCTGAAATTCGTTGTTTAAGCTGTTCGAGGAGAAGTTCTCGGGTGTGACGGATAGACGAACCTATGGGTAAACCTAGATAAATGAGGTGATCCACTGGAAGGACAGAGCTAGAACCAAGGGCAATGGTAGAAACACAAAAATCAGTTTTCCAATTGAATAGGACGATTTCCGATTTTGAAGAGTTGGACTGAAGTCCAACTTTAAGATATTCGGCTTCAAGGATTTCGAAGATATCAATTGCCCGCTGAAGGGTTCGGCTAAGATTCAGGATGTTGTCCACATAACATACCAAAAACAAGGTAGGAGATGACAAAATCAGCGAAGATGGACATTGATCTTGTGCATCAAGGACACAGCTATTGAAAAGGTCGAGAGAGGTGACTGCTCCTTGGCGCGCTCCTTTCTTGACTGGACCTAGTCAGGGGCACGAAATGGGGGTCAAATCCTTGTCAGGAGGTAGCTTCAGTCTAATCCGTAATCTAGAATACAGATTCCTGAGAGAACGAATGACAGCTAGATTCAACCCACGTTTACCGGCCTTCAAAAGCATCTCTAATGGATTAGAGAGTCGAATGCACGTCTAATGTCGTGTCCTGCCAAAGAAAGGCTCTCTCCAGGAGATTCGGCATCTATCAAGACATTAGCAACGACTGTTAAGGCATCAGCACATCCAGTTCCTCGCTTGAAGCCGAACTGATGCGGAGGATTGTAGCATACTTTTTCGAGTTCCTGTATAAACAGTAACTCGAAGAGCTTGCACAGTGACGTAGCTACAGTTATCAGACGGAATGCGGTACATTGAGTTTCAGATTTTCCCTTTTTAGAAATGGGAGTCAGATCTCCGATGCAGAAAGAGGCAGGAACAATCCCTTGAGAGAAAATCATCTGTATAAGCAGAGAGAGATGTGCGGCAAGAAGTTTACCTCCGTGTTTCAAGTGGATCGCACTGACTTCGTCAATGCCCGATGAGCCTTTCCATTTGAGTCTACAGATGGCATCTTCAAAAGAGCGGGTACTGACGATAAAATCTTCATCGGGATGAGAAGATAGAAACTGATCCAAGGCAGCCTCGTAAGGTTGTTCGATGGAGGGGTCAGGAGCTGAGAACTCCGAGTCGTCATGTGCATATCATTCATCTTCAGGGATGTTAACTGGGGATGGTCAAGAAGAATTTTTTGTTGAACGAGAGAAAAACTTGAAGATCATATTTCTATCTTGCTTGTCAGGGGCAGAATAATGATTGACTAGACTTTTCTGATGCCGAGTCAGGGTCTTAGAAAACTTTTGCTTCGTGAAAATCCGTATGCTGTTCACAAGGCCCTTATTCGGACATCCACACTCTTTCCATACTGAGAACCAAAATTTTGCTTGACTACATGAAATGACGAGATCTGGATTTGACGACCACCCGGGAATGATTCCTTTACGAATTCGTTGCAAAGGAACAGCTTGCTTTTCTGCGAAGCGGAGAGCATGGCAGATTTCTTCTCAATATATATCTAGACAAATCGAAACCTCTTTTTGAGGTAATTGGAGTGACTTCTGAAGGAGACGAAATGGGACGCCGATTTTATTCAGTACTGAGTCTACCGAGTTGATGAATAGGGCTTGATCAATTTTCGACCAGTTACGACGGTGTTGAGGTGCTGAAGGAGCAAGAGGTGTGGTTTGGTCACACGAAGATGGCATACCGACAGAGTAAGTTATCGGAAGATGATCAGACAACTGATAATCAAAAACAACCTTTACTGTGTACAACCGTAGATCTTATAATACTAAAAAGTGATCAAGGTTGAAGGTTCACGAGGACGTGTAAACATACGTAATATTGAATGATTTATCCTAAACATACAAGAAATAGCTAAACAAGCCCCTAACTAGTGTTGTACGCGGTGAAGCTTGAGAATTTGGCTCTGACAGATTACAATTAAAGTCGCCGGCTATAATACAAGGTAAACCTAAGTGTCGAATTTTGTCTATACATGAACCTAGTTTTTCACAAGGTAGCGCAAATTTACACTCAAACTGGTCATTATTGTAGTCTGTGGGAAGATACACACTAATACACACAGAACAATCCACTCTCTCAGCTAGATAATAATCATTTGCTTCGAAGATACTAGAACGAAACACTGATTTCACAAACGTAATAAGTCCACCCGAGGGTCGGCCTCTATTGTTCAGCTGTCTAGCCGGTACACAATAAGTTGTCATATCGTCAAGCTCAAGTATGTTCAGACCATCTTTAGTAACAAAATTTTCCTGGAGACCAATCACACTAAACTCAGAACGGAGGCTTTCCAGAACCGGAAGTTTATTAATAAAAGAGCCGTTTATATTCCACGATAAAAGAGTTAGTAACGAGGTCATTAGTTCGAGGGTTTACTGTTTTTCGGGCACTTCACACTGTAGCAAGTATGACCCTGCTTCTTGCAACCGACGAAAAAGGCTGCCTTCTGACACGGGGTATTGGACGTAGATTTGTGATCGGCTGAGCCGCATTTGGCACATAATGAACCGTTCTTACAATCTGCGGCTAGGTGACCGATTGCATGGCAATTAAAGCAGCGCCGAGTTAAGAACACAAACTCTTCAGCTGGGAGGCGTTCATATCCGATTTTCACTGAAACTTTGAGAAAGGTATCGAGGTCATTTCGTGTCGGAAACTAGACTTTAAATGTTCGAGACTTGCAACACTGTAGGGTTTTATTACACTTGGGGATTAACTGTTTAAGAGACTGTTCGTCTAGATCCTCCGGCACTCGCTTGATCGCAGCTAAGAAAGCAGGTTCCTTGAGGGAGATGTTGAGCGACGGTTTCGCACGTATAGCTGCATCCACTATCTGGCTTGCGGTTTGCTTGGAACGAACCACGAGTTTCCACTCGGTATTAGAGCGGCGTAAGTCGGTTATATCGCCGTCTGGACATGGGCACAGTTTGTCGATAAATGCTTTGCGTTCGCTTGGGCATTTTAAGTCTGTTGGAGAGTCTTTTAGTATCACAGAGTAAAGTGGCCTCGGGGGTGTGGTTTGGAACGATTGAGATTTATCTGGCAGGGTGACTGTAGAGTGGCTAGTATTTAGCATAAATCTATCCAATTTTCTGGAGAGTTCGTTTACTCTAGATACCACTGTAGCGTGAACTGCCTCGCCGATGGAAGGTACTTCCCAGTTCACACGGACCAAATATCAAAAATCTTTGCACCGGGATACTTTGATTTGCTGCAAAGGCTAACGACTTTCACATATTAGTAAAGTTGTCCTAACCTTTCGCAAATGAAACCATCTGGCATTGAATGTCCAACTTACTCTGAAGGGCCTATTTAGCTTGTGTGATTGTACAATTCTCGAAATAGTTTGTTGTATTTTTACAATCTTATTGAATTTCACCCCTTCAATGATTAATCTACTAAAGAAGTTCAGAACAGGGTGGAATACCAGCTTTTCAGTCATCACTTTCACACAAAAACTGCCAAAGTCCACCGAATCACACAATACTAGGAATAAGGGAAGCGTCGGGACCCGCTCACTAATTCTCCACAATTTAAGGGTAACTAAATACCGACATGTACATACGATGCCTACGGCAGGAACCCTCCCTTCTTTTGCTTATTGCCTAATATATGTTATTAGTATCGCTGCTATGCACAAATACTACAATCCTCTAAGGTAATTAAATCGTTCTGTCTGAATCTGAATCGTTCTGTCTGAAGTACTTACTAAGTCACTAAATCTCAGGGGAATTTAAATTCAAGCAGCAAAACTGTCAATAGCAAGTAAATAAAATAAGCCGATTATAAATCTCTGTAGGGAATCGCACAGGTTGAAACCTTACTTTATTCAAGGAATTTTGAGGGAAAGGTGAACTGAATCACGATACTCCCTCTGTATGCAGGTTGTCAAAAGGGCGTAACAGCAATATCTTAGGAGCAGTTTAGTCTGTGAAGTTGAAACTAACAGGGCTTGTTGTGGGGGGTGCTGAACAAAGCAAAGGAAATATTTGCATCCTATTGCTACTGCTTCTACTCATACTACTACTACTGCTTCTATTTTTTACTGCTACTACTGCTGCTTTTAAAACTAGGGGTACTAAGGTGAACAATTTGGAATGTATTGTAACTGTATGGAACTAAATCGAAACACACTATGCCCACACAGGTTGTCAAGAGGATGTGTCAGAAATGATTCAAGAACCGTTGGTGGTATTAAGTTGAAACTTTCTGCGTGTGTTGAAGGGGATGTTGAAGAAACCAAAGGTGCTATGCGCATACTGCTAGTATTGCTGATACAAATATTGCTGCTACGCAAGCTACGAGAATTTTAAAGTGAAGTTTTTAAGGAATATTTAGGCGGATGTTGAACTAAATCAAAACAAACTATGGGCATATGGATTTCCTAAAAGGTGACAAAGCAATATGGCAAGCACGATTTACATTATTAAGTTAGACCTTTAAGGGTAAGTTGTGGCAGATTTTGAACTAGCGAGAAGGCATTATGCGTATACTATTAATACTACCACTACAGTTACTGTTTCTCATGACGCTAAGGGTATTAAGATGAAACGATTAGAGAATGTTTAGGAGGAATTTCAATTAATAGAAAAAACTATATGCATACAGATTTTCAAAAGGGCATATAAGCAATATCAGGAGCTATAAGCAATATCAGGGTATATAAGGAGCTAATTCGCTTCAAAATTAAAATTCTAGTGCCCCTTTTAAGAGTAAAAAGAGATTGGAAGCGAAGAAGGCCTTCCCGCAAGCCCATTCATTTTCCAAAAATACATTCAGTCAAAATTTTGAGATAGCTATTTTATTCAGCATAGTAGTATCTATGGTCCAGCAACTATGTCTCTAGGGATATTGGTTATTTCAATCCCCCATAATTGTGCAATTGACTTACTATACTTTGAAATTAAATCAAAAGGCACTGTGCGTACGGTTGACAATAGAATAATAGAATCATAGAATCATTTTAATGAAAAACAGCTGTCATAGACACATTAAAAAAAATGCACTAAAAGGCGCTGTTTTTTACATGAAAACTTTTTTATATAAAAACACTTCTCTACATTTTATTAAATGCACTTGTAAAAAAAGGAACAAAGGAGTTACTAAGTCTGTTTGTGCGGTACGAGACGGGCATAAGTTTGCTTTTGCTTCTGGTATTTGCGCGGACAGGCATTTCAGGTGGTAATATTGTCCTATTTACAGGACTAGACAATAAAAACTGGCCAAAACGAATCATCAGCTGAAAACGGCGATCGCGAAGGCTTGGTATTTCAAGTGACTTCAGAGCGGAGCTGTAATCTACATATTTGTCGCAAAGAATGATCTTTACAGCTCGTTTCTGGATCCTCTCCAAATCATCACTTAAGTAATCTATGTGATGAACTTGTGGGCCCCAGACGGGACACGCATATTCAAGGATGGGTCGAAGAAAAAGTGAGGTACGCTGTTTTCAGCTGATACACTGGATAACCTAGGCGGCGCATCGCCACCAGTGTCCGCATAGCGTAATTTACCTTCTTAACCAGCTCTTGTACATGAATAGAGAACGAACAGTCCACACTAAAGGTGACGCCCAAGATGGTCGCACACGAAGCAGAAGGGAACAAAGTCGCGGGGCAGGTAAAATCGCGTTTAAGTGGGTTGAACTCTAGCTACAATTTCTGCTCTTACAATTTAAATAAATCAAAAGGTCGTAAGTGTATCCAGATTGTCAAAGATCATAGATATAATGTTTTGGGAATGATATTAAGTTTTATTTTTCAGGTCAACTTGAGGAGGTATACAATTAAATTAAATAATGCTATTTGTGTCCAGATTAAAAATTGTTGAAAAAGCTTGTCTAACATACAAAGCAAGCCAAACTACGGATTCTAATAGAAAAAAAACGAAAAGATGTAAAATTTTATTTTTTGTCCATGAAAAATACTGTCAATAAAAAAAAACAAATTAATTTAATAAACTTTTTCCACAAAACAAGTTTTCAAAGAAAATTAAAGAGCTCCATTCAGCCAAAAATGAGCAGAAATAAATTCAAATAATGTTCCAATCGTAAAACTACCACAAATCACCATCAATGCAAAAATTAAACCCAAAACGAGTAGAAATTATTATAAGAAACCGAGTCCAACTCAAAACGAGCAAAGATTAACATTAGTAGGACTGACAACCCCCAAGACCAGAGCGTAATTCGCGCTTTACTAAAAAAACAAAAAACATATGACCCTGGATTTTCAGTTTAATATACATATACTGTTATTTGTTCCTTAAAGTTTTGATAATTTTTTGTTTATTAAAGTAAAAAAGTGGAAACGTTAAACTGTATTTTCTTTTTAGTAAAGTGTAAATACTAAAGCTACTCGATAGATGAACCTGCTAATTTATCAACAAAATAAGTGCAACCAAACATTAAAAAAAATACCATCTTCAAATAAAGTTGGTGGTAATACACTCATTAAACAATTTTGTCCGTTATTTTTGCTTTGTTGCTCATAAATTCTTTTGGTTAATGAGCTTACTAATATTTCTCATAAAGAAAAAAGGCCACCGTATAACTGGTTGAAGTTTGCTTTCTTCAAAGGCATATAAATCACTAGGGGATGGAGGGTAACTAGCGCCGTTAATCTTGTTATTCATCCCTTTCACCCCTCCCCCTCTATTGTTTTGTAAATCATGCCATTTTTGAGAAACAAATTGTGGTTGCAGCTGTAGCATCCTAGTAAAGAACGATCACCGCACGTAGTAACTGAAAGTTTATCAGTACGTTTTCCTTGAAACTACCTTAGATTTAATTTATGTTTACCTGTTCGTTATAGAAGATTCGAGCCTGTTAGAGTTTATGTTTTACAACGACTCCCTCCCTCGAAAAATTACTCAATGACTTCTCGCTTCAAGCCTAATTTACAGTAATACAATGGTATACATAAATGAATGGAGTGTCAAATAAATCAACTTAATCTTGCAATGTAGGTCTTGGTAGTGATGTCCCGGATCTCTCCCTAGTGCACTTGTACATATGAATGCATAATCAAACATTTTATGCTCAAAATCTTTTGGTAATAAGTGGGATTCTTAACGCTTAGTTTCAATATATTCCTTCAGTTAAAGGACATATATATTCAGTTAGAGAACTGATATATCAGTTAGAGAACCATTATATTCCTTCAGTTACCAACCGATTTTGGGCCATGCCCCACCTAGGTATTTCTAAAATCCTGGTGTCCCCCTCCTGATATTTAAATTTGGCTACTCAAAATTTGACGCGTATTTACCTAAAGAAATCTCAAAAGGCCATTAACTTAGTATTTTTTTTTTTTTCAAGCCGTCCTCGAGGCAAATTTTGTACTAATGAAAATTTGTGACTGTATACAATACCTATCATGTAATTCAGGACGTCGTTGCAATACTATAATGTATCTTTTTAGCTTTTTAAATGCATATGAATATAATTCACGTGGCTCCAATGTTTTTACTGGAGGGCTGCATTAATTGTCAGACAGCAGCTCGGGGGCCGACTACACACTAGAGGTCCAAATGAGAAAGCTTTGATATTAGGAAAGTCTCCCTTGGGCAAAAACTGGTAAAAATTCAAAAGTCCTTCTTTTAACTTGTCCCTAAGGAGGTCATTTGCTTGCAACTCAATGACCTCTAGCTGCAGTTTATCTAAGCAACTGGCCACATCTGCTTCAAATGAATTTGAGATAGCCTCACTTCTTTTGCCTTTGAATTCAGGTCAAAAACCGCTCCTGAACCTGTACCTGGAGGTTTTTGATGATCTCGCATGCAAATGGTTTGGGGAACTCAGCTGTATATTCAGCCATGAAGGCCTTGCATTGCTGAAAGTTCGTCAACTTGTTTGCCTCTACCTGTTCCAAAAGCAAGATAAGTTTAGATCTGAAGGCATTTATGTGAGTCTATAGATCAGAAACTAGATTTTTCTCTCCTTGTAGTTTTAGGTTCAGAAAATTTAAATGACCAGTAATGTCTGCAGCAAAGGCCAATTTTCAGGCCAACTCTTCATCAGACAGTAATGGCAGTTGCTTTACTTTCTAGGAAGTCATGTACTTCCCTTCTCATCTCATATGCCCTACTTAGAACTGTCTCACAAATTAGCCATCTTTCTACTGCGTAATATGGTAAATCTTGCAGTTCTGTGTCTGTGTCTTTTAACATGTCTCTGAACTGTCTTCGATTAAGCCCATTAGATTCACCTTCGTCACCATAGGATTCAAAACATTCTTAATGCCCATATAATTAGCAAACAAAGTTGGCTGGTGAATAATACAGCAATGTAATAAGTTTCTCATTAAACATCTGCATCACTTTTCCAACCAAGCTTTTTCATGCCACTCTTGTTCTTTCCTCCATCAGCAGTCAAGAACCTGAAGTTAGTCCAGTCCGATTTGTAATCAGCAAATGTCTTTTTCTCAATTCATTAATTATGTCCTCTCCGGTAGACGTGCCAAACATGCTATGTTGGGAAGCCAATTCTTCCATTCGATGACTTTATATCGGCTGATTGACTTTGGAAAGTCAATGAAATGACATAACACCATTACGGCGATCAAAAAGTCCCCAGGGGCCCAATGAGAGGGTGTCGTGGACAGCATCTGGCCTGTCAGCCGTAGTTCAGAGATCACTGCTCTAGAGTGTAATCAGCCGAAGAGTGCACGTCCTCCACTCTTCGACCCACCAAAATATTCCCGTGCCCCACCGATGGGGCGTGTGTCCCATGTTGGGAGTCACGGAGTTAAAGGATGATTGAAAAGACCAAAGACAGGGATCTGAGTTTAATGGAGACTACTACTGTTTCAGGAATTTATTCTCTGATAAACTGTTGACACATAAGATGTTAAGCTCTACATATATCCTACGTCATCATTTGGCCCAATCATAATTTTATTTTGTACCAATTTTTATGAAGTATTCACGGGTTTTAATTCGAACAGAGTCTAGAAATTTCCAAACCAGCCCGTATGAATTACTGGAAACAAACATGTCTAAGCCGATCGTCAAAACCGCCTGGTGATTTGGAACTAGTGAGAAATGGTCTTAATTTTGCTATCAGAAACCATAAAACAGAGAGGTAATTATGTCAAAACTTGCTCTTTCAATATAAAATATGAAATAACA
The DNA here is from genome assembly GCF_049724085.1 of Artemia sp. Qi Xiang Cuo. Lineage (NCBI taxonomy): Eukaryota > Metazoa > Arthropoda > Branchiopoda > Anostraca > Artemiidae > Artemia > Artemia sp. Qi Xiang Cuo. Next base: position 29,481,640 of record NC_142804.1, on the reverse strand, counting down.
ACTGAACTCAGACTAAAAGAAACTGTCTAAAAAATTGCACTGAAGTATCGCAAGTTTGACTTTTCTTAGTAAATTGAATGCTCGGAGATATTGTGCTGTACAGAGCAACCATTACCCGGCTTAACGCCTGTCTCCCCTAACTATTTATTTTAAAAAACAAAACTAGCTTGTATCAGGGGAGTAATTTGCTGTGGGGTAGGGAGGGCAATTGCCCCTTCCAGACCTCGGTTTGCAACCCCTCAGACCCCAGTTTCCCCCCCCCGCCCCAAACCCCAGTTTGCACCTCCCCCAGCTTAAATTTAGTTTCTTCAAAAATCTTGTCAAAACTAACATGAGCCGGCATAATTTAAACATCCAGAGAAATAGGTCAGTTTTCTTTAGTATGTCTTTATCTATATGGTACTACGAGTACATGTCTCATTTTTCAGTTTTCACTGTCATTTTCACTTGATTAGGGAAAGTTGGCTCCAACTCCCCTCCCCCTGGATTTTGATGAAATTACGCCACTGGCTTGTATCCTTTCTTAATTGTCCTTCTATTGTTGCTTTGAAGGGTTGTGAAAATAGCAAAAATTGGGGTTTTTTGGGATGAAATTGAAAAAAGGAAACTTATTAGGAATTGGCAATTGTCGCAGTTTATCTTTTTGAATCAAGTTTGCCCGAAATAAACTGAAAATATGCTTAAAATAAAATTTTATGAAGTTTAGGAGCCTTAGCACCTAAATGATTTTTAAGTCTCGTACCTGCCTGTTCTATCCTGTACATAACGGGCGTTTATTGGTATTAATTAAAAAAAACTTTTTCTACAAAATAAGTTTTTCAAACAAAAGTAAAGAACTCCATTAAACCAAAAATGAGCAATAATAGAATCAAATAATCTACCAAGCGTGAAACTACCGCAAATCAGCATCGATAAATAAATGAAACCCAAAAACGAACAGAAATAACAATAAATAACCGAATCAAACTCAAAATGAGCAGAAATTAACATGAGTAGGACTCAAACCCCCCATGCCTTCCCAAGGCCAGAACATAATTTGCACTTTACTGAAAACATATAAATGTTTTTACTTTTACACAAATAGTCGTGTTGGACACAAATAGTAGTGTTTAATATAGTTTCATACCTCCTCTAGTTGACCGGAATAGAAAACTTGATACCATTCGCACAAAAATCTGTTTACTTTCTTTGAAAGCTTGGATACACTTACGCTGTATTGATTTGGTTGAATTTTAAGAGCAGAAGTAGCCCCGGAAGTTTGAACATAATACCCTTAGTCGTTCTTGGGATACTGCTGAGATGCCTTATTGGGAATTAGCATTAACACAGTGCATTTTGATTTAATCTTAAGGCAACATTTAGTTTTTAAACATTTTGGGCAAATGGGATGGTGAGTGTGGGAGGGGGGCTAGTTGCCCTCCAATTACTTTCGACTGTTAAATAAGGCATTAGCCTTTTCTATTTTCAATCGAATGAGCCCTTTTCAAAGTTCCTAAGACAACTCCTTCGATACGAAGTGCCCTGGTCTAAACGAAAAAAGGAAAAAAAATAATAATACATTGTACCCACATCACTCTTTACTATTAAAATGTCAAGCCTTCCAATCACTTTTGAGTATTAAAAAGGGCACTAGCCCTTTCAATTTCCAATCGAATCAGCCCCTCTTTGAGTTTCTACTACAACGCTTTTTATAAACACCTTATATGCCCCCAGGGCATAAATTACAACCCTTGTCCTGAGGGCTGTGAGGGGGTTGTCATTCTCAAAGACCTAATTTCCAGAACTCTCAACTACGTTAAACAAAATGGCTATTTCAAAATTTTGATTGGTTGTGTTTGGGGAAATGGTGGGCGTTAGAGGGGCGTTAGTTGCTCTCCAATCAATTTCAACTATTAAAAAGGGCACTATCCCTTTAAATTTCCAATCGAATGAGCCCTTTTAAGTTTCTACGACAACGCTTCCAATAAAAACTTGTATGCCCCGCTGGGCATAACTTACAACCCTTGCTCTGCGGGCCGGGGGGTGGGGGGTTGTCATCCTCAAAGACCTAATTTCCAGAACTTTCAACTACGTTGAACAAAATTGTTGTCTCAAAATTTTGATCGGATGTGTTTGGGGAAATGGTGGGCGTGAGAGGGGGGTTTATTGCCCTCCAATCACTTCCGACTATTAAAAAGGGCACTAGCCCTTTCATTTTCCAATCGAATGAGCCTTTTTGAAGTTTCTACGACAACGCTTTCTATAAAAACTTATATGCCCTCAAGGCATATCTTACAACCCTTGACCTGAGGGTTGTAAGGGGGTTGTCATCCTCAAATACATAATTTCCGGACCTTTCAACTACGTTGAACAAAATGGCTATCTTAAGGTTTTGAATGGATGTATCTGGGGAAATGGAGGGTGTAAAAGGGGTGTTAGTAATTCTCCAATCACTTTCGACTATTAAAAAGGGCACAAGCCCTTTCAATTCCCGATTGAGTGATTCCTTTTTTAAATTTCTACGACAATACTTTCTATAAAAAAAACCTTATATGCCCCCAGTGCATAACTTACAACCCTTGCCCTGAGGGCTGTGGGGGGAGTATCATCCTCAAAAACATGATTTTCAGACTTTTTACCTACGTCGAACGTCGAACAAAATGGGTATCTCAAAATTTTGATTGGATGTGTTTGGGGAAATGGTGGGTATGAGAGGGGTGTTAGTTATCCTCTAATCACTTTTGACGATTAAAAAGGGCACAAGCCCTTCTAATTTCCCATCTAAGGAGCCCCTTTTGAAGTTACTACAACATCAATATCTATAAAAACCTTTCATGCCACCAGGGCATAACTTACAACCCTTGCCCTGAGGGCTCTGAAGGGGTTATCATCCTCAAAGACCCAATTTCTAATACTTTTTACTACGTTGAACAAAATGGCTATCTAAAAATTTTGATTAGACATGTTTGGGGAAAATGTGGGCGTGAGAGGGGGGTGGGGGTTAGTCTCCCTCAAATCACTTTCGACTATTAAAAAGGGCACTAGCCCTTTGAATTTCCAATCGAATGAGCCCTTGTTCAAGTTTCTCTGGCAAATCTTTCAAGAAAAACCTTACATGCCACCAGGGCATAACTTACAACCCTTACTCTGAGGGCTGTGGGGGGAGTGTCATCCTCTTAGATAAATTCCCGGACCTTTCAACTAAGATGAAAAGAGTAGCTGTCTAAACATATTGATTGCATGTGTCTGGATAAATGGTGGGCGTGGAAGGGCCGTTAGTTGCCGTCCGATCAGTTTTGACCATTAAAAACGACATTAGCCATTTCAATTTCCAATCAAATGAGTCCTTTTAGAAGTTTCTACGACAACGCTTTCTTTTAAAAAATCTTATATACCCCAGGGCATAACTTACAACTCATGCACTGGGGGCTCTGGGGGGGGGGGGTGTCATCCTCAAAGACATAATTTCCGGACTTTTCAACTACGATGAACAAAATGGCTATCTCAAAATTTTTATTGTATGTCTTTGAGAAAATGGTGGGCGTGAGAGGGGGTTGGTTGCCCTCCAAGCACTTTCGACTATTAAAAAGGGCACTAGCCCTTTGAATTTCCAATCAAATGAGCCTTTTTTTAAGTTTTTACGACAACGCTCTCTATAAAAACCTTGTATGCCCCCAGGGCATAACTTACAACCCTTGCCCTGAGGGCTGTGGGGGAGTGACCTCCTCAAAAATATAGTTTATATCTGGAATTAACTTTGCTGAACAAAATGGCTATCTCAAAATTTTGATTGGATGTCTTTGGGGAAATGGTGGGCGTGAAAGGGGTGTTAGTTGCCTTCCAATCACTTTTGACTATTAAAAAGAGCACAAGCCACTCCAATTTCCAATCGAATGTACCCTTTTCGAAGTTTCTACTACAACTCCTTCGATACGAAGTGCTCTGGTCTAAGACAAAGAAACCAAAAAAAATAAAATAAAAAAATAATACATTGTGCCAACATCTTTCTTTACTTAGGCAGCGCAATTTGCGCTGCCTATGATATGCCTTTCTACCACTCACTTAATTTTCTAGAACTAGATTCGGATCCGTACATAATGGACGAACAAGATCCAGCCAAATGCCGTGCAATAGAGTCATCACTATGGGAGGTGAAGACTCTTCAAAGTCATCTGATTCCTAAAATAGCCGAAGAAGCAAGGTTCATCAACAAGGATCTCCCTAAAATGGAGTGGTTTCTTGGTGATATACTAGAAAATACTTTAGAAGAGGTAACTTATATTATTATATTAAATTATTACGACTTGATATTGGTTCTGACCTGGTTATCAACCGCCGTTCTTAGATTGTGAAGACAGGGATGGCAATTGCTCACCTACCCCTAGGTTTTGAAAAATACCAGTGTTTTAGAATTTCTACTGAAGAAGCCATCCCCCATTGGACCCGTACTCCTTGAACGTGACTCTGATGTGTATGATGTATATTTCACACTCTTTTGACTCTTTCACACAACTCTACTTTGTATAACAATAAAAAAATTTAGCTTAAAGAGCGGGGCGTTGAGGAGGAGACATCCCCTTTCATATACAGAATAGTTTCTGTTCGTTTTAAGTTATAAGTCGCTCCTTAATTTCAGTTAAAAAAAAAAAGTTTTTTTTTATTTAATTCCTGAACGGTTTTGAATTAATGCAGGTTTTGAATTTGGCTCACCGTAGATGAATAATTAAAACGAAGTTTGCATATTAATTTTACTTTTTTTGGGCTAAATGCCCTTTCAAAGTTTTGATCGGACGATTTTGACAAAAAAAGGGTGGGAGAGGGGGTCTAGTTGCCCTCCAATTTTTTTGGTTACGTAAAAAGGGCACTAGACCTTCTAATTTTATTTACAAACGCTTTTATTAGTAACAAATATGCGCAACTTACGAATTAACTTACGTTTTGAACTTCTATATTTGTATAATTTTATTACGTATATGAGCGGGTTCGCACCCTCGTCAATACCTCGCTCTTTACGCTTAAGTTTGAATTTTTCCAATTCTTTAAGAATGACCCCTGAATCACAAAGGCTGTTTAATTAGAATAAATAGCTCTTTTAAAATTACTAAAAATACTTTAGCGCATAGAGTGAGGTATTGAGGAGGGGACAAACCCCTCATATATGTAGTAATTTCTGTTCGTTTGAAGTTTTAATGTTGCTACTTACTTTCAGTTGAAAAAAACTTGTTGTTTTTTTTATTTAATTTCAGATTGTTTTTTAAGTAATCCTGGAAAATCCTGCGCCTCCTTCATGGAAATTCTCTTCTCCCATAAAAATTCCTCCAAGGAAAGATCTTCCCACGTAACCCCCTCCCCCTACCCCCACCCGAAAAATTCCCCCCTGGAAACGTCTGTATACTAACCAATAACCAATAGTATGAATGAATGAATGAATGATTTTTATTACCCATCTTTAGCAATAGAAAAAAGTAAAAATGGAGTAGAGAAAATGAAAAGAAAGCAACAAAACACATACGAACAACTTAAATTAATGCTTCAATAACTAAAAAAAAAAAACAATGGCGAAACTATCAGAGGCAACGCTGTAGCGTTGCCTACAGTAAAGGCCATACGGCTCCAATGTTTTATTATTAATTAATTAAAAAAATTTTCCTAAAAACAAGTTTTTCAAAGAAAAGTAAAGGTCATTTTAAACTTAAGCTCAGCAGATAAAGATACCTGTTGAAATTCAGACTCAAAACGACCAGAAAATACTATTAAAAAATAAATAAAACCCAAAACGAACAGAAATTAAATAAACAATCATAGCAAAAAACATACAACAAGTAATAATATAAATGAATAAATAGATCTTAAAGCGAGTAATGCTTGGATTGAATATGAAAATCAAGCTTAAAACGAAAAGAAATATTTTGCTATTAAAGTATAAATGAAACTTAAAACGAACAGAAATTAAATAAACAATCAATGCGAACAAACATACAATATATATTAATCTAAATGAATAAATAAATCTTAAAACGAGTGAAACTTAAATTGAATTACTAAAAAGAGTTTAGGTATCGTCTCACTGCAGAAGTCTAAAACCTATTGCGTCATTGGCGCTTTACTGAAAACAATTCTTTGAAATATTTTCACTTTTGCAACTTTAAGAAATCAAAAATTAATTAAGATTTTAGGGAATAAATATCAGCATATGTATATTAAATTGACAATGCACATTTTTTTTCAGTAAACTTATTTGAATTTTTTTTCAGTAAAGTACAAATTATATTCTGGCTTTTAGAAAGCATAGGGGTTTTGAACCCTACTCACATTAATTTATGCTTGTTTTGAGTTTGACTCAAATGTTCGTTTTGGGTTTCATTTATTTATTGATACTGATTTGGGGTAGTTGTATGCTTGGTAGATTATATGATAGTCCGGACGCCAGGTGTTGAAAATGTGAACCATACCACGGCAGAATGGGGCTGCTACGAGAATTAGCCTACCCTCCACCCCCTAAATTGACCATGCGGATTCAAAAATATCGATGGTACTTTCTTGCGAGTGGTGGAACACTCCAAAACTTGACATTTTATCATATTTTGGAGTTTCATGCAAGAAAATGCATGTTCCACAAAGTTTGAGGTGCAGTTTTCCGCTCAAATAGAAATGCCTAGAAGCCATAGAATGTTTTCATAACAAACTAGCACGATTAGTTACAAAAAATGGCAGAGTTTAAAAAAAATGGCAAAACTATATGAGTCTTGAACAGTCTTGGAAAGTATAAACAAAATCAAATTGAATATTAGATATATAATGATATTAATTGTTGAAAGATCCATCAGTTCAAGATTTTTTTTCATTGTAATTTTTATTTTCATTTTCAATGCTGTAAGAACTGGAAAATAATAAACTTGTAATATACGAGTAATTCGTTTTCAGTGAAGCACCAATGACGCAGAAGGCTTTATGTTTTTACAGTTAAAGAAGGGGACAGTATCCAAATTTTGCTTATAGTGAAACTATATTTTTCTTGACCAATCTTGAAAAGAAGTAATAAATTAAACTAAATATTTGATGCATAATGATATTAATTGCTAAAAGCTCATCAGTTTAAAATTTTACTGTAATTTTAATATTTATTTTCAATATTAATCACAAAAGAAAACATTTGTAATATAATTCGTTTTCAGTAAAGCGCCAATGACGCAGTAGGTTTTAGGCTTCTGCTGTGAGGCGATACCCAAACTCTTGTTTGTAGTTATTTTTATTCGATTCAAACATGATTTGCATATTCAATTTAAGTTTCACTCGTTTTGAGATTTATTTATTCATTTACATTAATATATATTGTATGTTTGTTCGCATTGATTGTTTATTTAATTTCTGCTCGTTTTAAGTTTCATTTATACTTTAATAGCAAAATATTTGTTTTCGTTTTAAGCTTGATTTTCATATTAAATCTAAGCATTACACGCCTTAAGATCTATTTATTCATTTATAGATAGATAGATATTTATTGCAATAAAAGCCACTTTCGGCCATGGCAAAAAAAGGAAAATCACACAAAATAATAGCATATGATTATAACACTCATAGCAAAGTATGGTGGCCTACATAACAATAACAACCCAAAACTACAAAACATTACAAAAACATAATAAAGCACACAATACCATTAAACTAACATAAATAGATAGATGTATGTTACGTCTATCAAGGGCCATGACTACAAAAATAACAAACAAGAAAACAACTTGCACACATATATTATTACTTGTTGTATGTGTTTTGCTATGATTGTTTATTTAATTTCTGTTCGTTTTGGGTTTCATTGATTCTGTAATAGTAATTTCTGGTGATTTTGAGTTTGAATTTTAACAGGAATCTGCATATGCAGAACTCAAGCTCAAAATGGCCATTAATTTTCATTTAAAAGCTTATTATTACGAAAGTTTTTTTAAAATTAATTTTTGTTAATTTTTATTGCAAAAACTCTCAAGCTTTAATTGAACGGGAGGGGGGTTTCTTACTGCCAGATTATTCTTGAATTTGAAAAACGGATCTAGAACTTTCAATTTAAATCGAATGAGGCTTTTATCAAAGTCTATACGATCACCTCTTTAATAAAAACCTTATATGAACAATAGACAGCTTGCATAACTTGTGGACAGCGATTGACAACAATGAATGGATTGAAAAAATAGTTCCAATAAGGGGGTTTAAACCATTGCACTTGCTCACACAAAGGGATTACGACTGTTTGGAATTGACCTTAATAGGAATTTGTGTGCCAAAGCAATTTTGCATCTATCACAGAGTATGTATTTTAACCTTATAATTGGATAATTATAATAGATTTCCTATGTGTTCTTCCCATACAAAACCCCTTCCCATAAGTTATAAACCCATAAGTTAATAAGTTATGCCCCAGGGCAAAACTTACAACGCCTACCCCTGGGACCTGGTGGGCTGTGTCGACACCGGAGTTTTTTGTTATCAGAACTTTGAACTATTTTAACAAAATGTCTATCTCAAAATTTTTATCTGATACATTTAGGGCGTGGAGGAGGGAGAGGGGCTAGTTGCCCTTCAATATCTTTTGACTCTTAAAAACTGAACAAGAACTTACAATTTTCAATCAAATGAGCCCTCTCTACAGTTTATACGAGCATCCCTTCCATTAGAAATAATATGACGGATTCGAAGAATCCTTAAATTACAAGCCTTACCCGGAGGGCTCTGGGGGGGTTGTAATCCTCAAAGACCTAATTTCCAGAACTTAAAACTACGTTTAATAAAATGGCTGTCTTAAAATTGTGATTGGATGTGTTTGGGGAAAGGTGGGCGTGAGAGGGGGGTTAGTTGCCCTCAAATCACCTTCGACTATTAAAAAGGGCACTAGTCCTCGGAATTTCCAATCGAATGAGCCTTTTTTGAAGTTTCTACGACACCACCTTCTATAAAAACCTTATATGCCCCCAGGGCATAACTTAAAACCCTTGCCCTGAGGGTTGTGGGGGAGTGTCCTCCTCAAAAACATATTTTCTATCTGGAAATCAACTAGGCTAAACAAAAGCGATATCTCAAAATTTTGATTGGATGTGTTGGGGGGAATGATGGGCGTGGCGGGGGGGGGGCTATTTGCCCTCCTATCACTTTTGACTATTGAAAAAGGCACTAGCCCTTTGAATTTCCAATTGAATGTGCCTGTTTTGAAGTTTCTACGACAACGCCTTCTATAAAAACCTTATATGCCCCTAGGGCATAACTTAAAACTCTGGCCCTGAAATTTGTAGGGGAGTGTCCTCCTCAAAAACATATTTTTTATCTGGAAATCAACTACACTGAACAAAATGGCTATCTCAAAATTTTGATTGGATGTGTTTGGGGGAATGATGGGCGTGGGGGGGGCTAGGTTCACACAAATCATTTTCGACTATCACAAAGGGCACTAGCCCTTTAATGCCCAATTAAAAGAACCGTTCTCGAAGTTTCTACGACAATACCTTCTACAAAATCTAACACGCCCCCAGGGAATAAATTAAAACCCTTGCCCTGAGGGTTGTGGGGGAGTATCATCCTCAAAAATATATTTTCAATCTGGAAATCAACTACGCTGAACAAAAATGGCTATCTCAAAATTTTGATTGGATGTGTTTGGGGGAATGATGGGCGTAGGGGGGGGCGCTAGTTGCCCTCCAACCACTTTTGACTATTAAAAAGGGCACTATCCCTTTGAATTTCCAATCGAATGAGCCTTTTTTGAAGTTTCTATGACAGCGCCTTCTAAAAAAAAACCTTATATGCCCCAAGGGCATAACTTAAAACCCTTGCCCTGAGGGTTGTGGGGGATTGTCCTCCTCAAAACATGTTTTCTATCTGAAAATCAACTACGCTGAGCAAAAGGGCTATTTCAAAATTTTGATTGGACGTGTTTGGGGGGGATGATGGTCGTGGGGGGGGGGGTAGTTGCCCTCCAATCACTTTTGACTATTAAAAAGGGCACTATCCCATTTACTTTCCAATTGAATGAATCTTTTTTGAAGTTTCTACTACAACTCATTCTATAAAAAATTTATATGCACCCAAAGCAAAACTTAAAACACTTGCACCGAAGGTTGTGGGGGTGTGTCCTCGTCAAAAACATATTTTCTATGTGGAAATCAACTACGCTGAACAAAATGGCTTTCCCAAATTTTTGATTGGATGTGTTTGGGGAAATGATGGGCGTGGGGGGGGGGGGTAGTTGCACTCCAATTACTTTCAACTATTAAAAAGGGCAGTAGCCCTTTAATTTTCTATCGAATGAGCATGTTTTGAAGTTTCTACGACAACGCCTTCTATAAAAAACCTTATATGCCCCCAGGGCATAACTTAAAACCCTTGCCCTGAGGGTTTTGGGGGAGTATCCTCCTAAAAAATATATTTTCTATTTGGAAATCAACTAAGCTGAACAAAATTGCTATCTCAAAATTTTGATTGGAGGTGTTTGGGGGAATGATGGGCGAGGGGGGGGGCTAGTTGCCCTCCAATCATATTTGACTATTAAAAAGGGCACTAGCCCTTCAATTTTCAATCGAATGAGCATTTTTTTAAGTTTCTACGACAACGACGTCTATAAAGACCTTATATAGCCCCTGGGCGAAAATTAAAGCCTTTGCTCCAGTGGTGTGGGGGGAGTGTTCGCCTCAACAATATTGTGTCTCTTTCGAAATTAGCAACAATGAACAAAATGGCTATCTGAAAATTTTGATTGGATATGTTTGGGGAAATGATGGGCGTTGGAGGGGGGGGGGCTAGTTACACTCCAATCACTTTCGACTACTAAAAACGGCACTAGCCCTTTGAATTTCCAATCGAATGAGCCTGTTTTGAAGTTTCTACGACAACGCATTCTATAAAAAACCTTATATGCCCCCAGGGCATAACTTAAAACCCTTGCCCTGAGGGTTGTGGGGGAGTATCCTTCTCAAAAATATATTTTCTATCTGGAAATCAACTACGCTGAACAAAATGGCTATCTCAAAATTTTGATTGAATATGTTTGGTGGAATGATGGATGTGTGGGGGGGGGGGCTAGTTGCCCTCCAATCATTTTTTACTATTAGAAAAGGCACTAGAACTCTCGATTTCCATTTGAATGAGCCCCCTTTGAAGCTTCTGAGACGACCCCTTCCGTATGAAGTGCCTCTGAAAAAAAAAACATATGGAGCCGTATGGCCTTTACTATAGACAACGCTACAGCGTTGCCTCTGATTATTTATTTATTTATTTTTTTCCCAGAGGCACTTCATATGGAAGGGGTCGTCGTAGAAGCTTCAAAAGGGGCTCATTCGATTGGAAATCGAGAGTTCCAGTGCCCTTTTTAATAGTCAAAAATGATTGGAGGGCAACTAGCCCCGCCCCCCACGGCCATCATTCTCCCAAACACATCCCATCAAAATTTTGAGATAGCCATTTTGTTCAGCGTTGTTGATTTCCACATAGAAAATATGTTTTTGAGGAGGATACTCTCCCACAACCCTCAGGGCAAGGGTTTTAAGTTATGCCCTGGGGGCATATAAGGTTTTTTATAGAAGGTGTTGTCGTAGAAACGTCAAAACGGGCTCATTCGATTGGAAATTAAAGAGCTAGTGCCCTTTTTAATAGTCGAAAGTGATTGGAGTGTAACTAGCCCCCTCCCCCACGCCTGTCATTTCCCCAAACACATCCAATCAAAATTTTGAGAGAGCCATTTTCTTCAGTGTAGTTGATTTCCATATTGAAAAAATATTTTTGAGGAGGACAATCCCCCAAAACCCTCAGGGCCAGGGTTTTAAGTTATGCCCTGGGGGCATATAAGGTTTTTATAGAAGACGTTGTCCTAGAAACTTCAAAACAGGCTAATTCGATTAGAAATTAAAGTGCTAGTGTCCTTTTTAATAGTCGAAAATTATTGGAGAGCAACTATCCCCCCCACGCCCCTCGTTCCCCCAACTACATCCAATCAAAATTTTGAGATAGCCATTTTCTTCAGCGTAGTTGATTTCCAAATAGAAAATATATTTTTGAGGAGGATCCTCCCCCACAACTCTCAGGGCAAGGGTTTTAAGTTAATCCCTGGGGGCATATAAGGTTTTTAATAGAAGGGTTGTCGTAGAAACTTCAAAAATGCTCATTCGATTGGAAATTAAAGGGCTAGTGCCCTTCTTAATAGTCGAAAGTGATTGGAGTGTAACTAGCCCCCTCCCCCCCCCCCACCCACCCCCATCATTTCCCCAAACATATCCAATCAAAATTTTCAGATAGCCATTTTGTTCAGTGTAGTTGAATTCCAGATAGAAAAAATGTTTTCGAGGAGGATACTCCCCCACAACCCTCAGAGAAAGGGTTTTCAGTTTTGACCTGGGGCATATAAGGTTTTTATAGCAGGAGTTGTAGAAACTTCATAATAGGCTCATTCGATTGGAAATTAAAGGGCTAGTGCCCTGTTTAATAGTCGACAGTGATTGGAGTGCAACTCGCCCCCCCCCACGCCCCTCATTTCCCCAAACACATCCAATCAAAATTTTGAGACAGCCATTTTGTTCAGCGTAGTTGATTTCCAGATAGAAAATATGTTTTTGAGGAGGTCACTCCCCCAGAACCTTCAGGGCAAGGGTTTTAAGATATGCCCTGGGGGCATATAAGGTTTTCATAGAAGGCGTTGTCTTAGAAACTTCAAAAAAGGCTTATTCGTTTGGAAATTCAAAGGGATAGTGCCCTTTTTAATAGTCGAAAGTGATTGGAGGGAAACTAACCCCCCCCCACGCACATCATTCCCCCGAACACATCCAATTAAACTTTTGAGATAGCCAATTTTGTTCTGCGTAGTTGATTTCCAGATAGAAAATATATTTTTGAGTAGGACAATCCCCCACAACCCTCAGGGCACGGGTTTTAAGTTATGCCCTGGGGTCATATAAGGTTTTTATAGAAGGTGTTGTCGTAGAAACTTCGAAACAGGCACACTTATTTGGAAATTCAAAGGGCTATTGCCCTTTTTAATAGTCGAAAGTGATTGGAGGGCAACTAGCCCAGCCCTGACGCCCATCATTCCCCCAAACTCATCCAATCAAAATTGTGATAAAGCCATTTTGTTCCGCGTAGTTGATTTCCAGATAGAAAATATCTTTTTGAGGAGGACAATCCCCCACAACCCTCAGGGCAAGGGTTTTAAGTTATGCCCTGGGGGCATATAAGGTTTTTATAGAAGGCGGTGTCGTAGAAACTTCAAAAAAGGCTCATTCGATTGTAAATTCTGAGGGCTAGTGCTCTTTGTAATAGTCGAAAGTGATTTGAGGGCAACTAACCCACCTCTCATGCCCACCTTTTCCCTAAACACATCCAATCAAAATTTTAAGACAGCCATATTATTAAACGAAGTTTTAAGTTCTGGAAATTAGGTCTTTTGAGGATTACAACTCCCCCACAGCCCTCAGGGCAAGGGGTGTAATTTAAGGATTCTCCGAATCCTTCATATTATTTCTTATGGAAGGGATGCTCGTATAAACTTTAGAGAGGGCTCATTTGATTGAACATTAAAAGTTCTTGTTCACTTTTTAAGAGTCAAATGAGATTGAAGGGCAACTAGCCCCTCTCCCTCCTCCACGCCCTAAATGCATAAGATAAAAATTTTGAGATAGATATTTTTTTTAAATAGTTCAAAGTTCTGATAACAAAAAACTCCGGTGTCAACACAGCCCACCAGGGCCCAGGGGTAGGCGTTGTAAGTTATGCCCTGGGGCATAACTTATTATGGGGGTTTATAACTTATGGGAAGCCAATTCAGGATCAGGTGAAGCAAACTCGCTCTTGAAATAACTATTCCATTCACTTTCACTAGGGGCGGATTGGTTACTGGGCGCTTTTGCAGATCGATTCTTCTTGATGAATTTCCAAATTTTATTTGGATCGACTCGTAGCGACGCACTGTTTTCATCAATCACACGAGAGCGATGCAAGGCGAGACATTTGGAGAACTGTCGCTTTGTATACAATCGAACACTGTTTACGACGCCTTGTTTAGGACGGCCCGAATCAATCCACGCACTATACCACATTTTAACTTGTTGACACGCATTAACCAAAGCTGGGTTTTCCGACCATTTCGTAACTTCTGACCCAATTCTCACTTTACGAATAGCAACCATGGTTTTTTCTGCACAGCGCAAGGCGTGAGTTATTTCACTACAGTAGATATTTAGAAGTATTTGTTTCTCATCATATGCAATCGGCGAGCTTTGGAGTAGTAGCTGGAAAGGGACTTTAATCTTTTCCAGGATTCCGTCACACACAGACCTGAACATGGCTAAATTAGCTTTTCGCCATTCAGTCTTCTGGAACCACTTTTTCTCCCTTGAAGCATCATTTGGGGCATTATTCAGGAGGTCATTAATGATGAAGGTATTAGCCACTGGAAGGTGATCAGAAACACAGAAGCCGATGTCAACCTCACAGTCACCGTGAGTCCTCAAGTCGCGAGAGCAGAGCAGAAAGTCGAGCGAGGACGTGGAACTGGAATTATGCACATACGTGAAGTCTACTCTGTTTCTCAGTACCCGCAGACTCGAGTAGGCTTCGAGCAGGATTTGATCTCTCGAATCATAAGCCTCAGAGAGGTTAGAGATCATATCTCAGGCAATAATACATGAAAGTTTTTCCGCCGCGCATAATGTAGCAACAGCGGCTACTTTTCCACAAGCAATATTAAACTTATTGTCAGATTGGACAGTCCTGTAGTTCGTTGGCATATAGACTGAGAGCACAACAGTATTTTCAGTTTTCACTGCAACATAAAAGTCCGCTTCTTTAAACGTCGAGGCACGAAGCGAGGCACGGACAATGATAGCAACACCACCAGAGGGACGACCTCCTAGAAGGAATGCCAAACACATTTACGTTTTCGTTTAGTTGTAAGAGCTGGATTCCCTCAGCCGACAGGAAATGTTCCTGCACGCACACAATGTCAAATTTGTTTTCAAGGTTTTCTAAAAGTGGTAATTTAGATAGTACTCCGCCATTTATGTTCCACATCACTATTTTCAGAGTGCTGGAGCTAGTTATCGCTTAGATAGGGCCTTTTTGGCTTCTGGACAACTGAAACTGTAGCAGGGGTGCTTATCGGAAACATAGAGGGCGCACTTCATCTGGTTCTGGCACGGGGTGTCTTTAGAATTAGCGTGGCCTCCTCCGCAGTTTGAGCATCTTGCTTTATTATAGCAGTCCTTTGCAATATGCCCATAGGCCTGACACTTATAGCAACGCCTCGGGAGAAAATGAAAGTCCTCGACTGGAATTCGTTCGTAGCCTATAATAAGTGGAGATTTCATCGAGGAGGCTAGATGCTGCTTGGTCACAACTTTGCCCATTGTAAACAATGGGCAAAGTTGATAACTTGCAGCCCTTCCCCCTGGGATTAAGTATTTTTTCAGAGACATAGCTATTAGATTTTTCGACTATGCTGAACTAAATGGCTATCTCAAATTTTTTGATCCAGTGACTTTGGGGAAAAAAAGCGTGGGAGGAGGCCTAGTTGCCCTGCAATGTTTTTGGTCACTTAAAATGAGCACCAGAAATTTTAATTTCCGTTTGAATGAGCCCTCTCGCTACATTCTAGGACCACTGTGTCGATACGATCACCCCTGGGGAAAACATACAAAAAAAAAAAAATTATGTGCATCCGTGATCTTTCTTCTGGCAAAAAATACCAAATTCCACATTTTTGCAGATAGGAGCTTGAAACGCAAACCTCTAAAGTAGGGTTTTCTGATACGCTGAGTCTGATGTTGTGATTTTCATTAAGATTCTATGACTTTTAGGGGGGGTTTACCCCTTTTTTCGAAGATAAGGCAAATTTTCTCAGGCTCGTAACTTAATGAAACTTATATATTTAAAATCATCGTAAAGATCCGATTCTTTTGATGTATCTATTGGTATCAAAATTCTGTTTTTTTAGTTTCGGTTCCTATTGAACCGGGTCGCTCTATTGAGCATCTTACTATTGAGCTTTCGGTTACTATTGAGCCGGGTCCTGACAGTTGGTTACCGCGAACTGTTTGATATTCAGTGACAAAAGAGGATTCATACATGTTTTTTGTCTTTAGAAATACCAGGGCAGTTGAGAAGGCTGTTTCAGATTAAATAAAGCCAATATAGTATTTTCTATTAAATGGATTCGACAATTGTCCTCTTAAGCTACAAATTTAACATGGTCAAAGTTCAAATTGAGACATTTATTGTGAAATTGCACCAGTCCTCTTGATAATAATTGCCTTTTCTTGGGTGACTGAAGTTCAACTGAGGTTACTTTCTGAATACATGTCTCTTTTTTCTTTTCTTCATTAACCATTAATAAAGCTAACTAATAGTGATATCTTTAGTTTCAACTAATAGTGAGCCTCAGTTTCCCAGTCCTTTTTTGGCTTTTGATAAAAACTTAAAATTAAACGAAAATTTAAAAACGGCTGAAACTTTTTAATAAGACGTCACGGGTAATTTTTAGTTAAAAGTTTCAATCGTTTTTATATTTTCAATTCATGTCAAGTATAAATGGAAAAGGGGTCCGGTCTAAGAAACTATTTACTTTTGACGGGGTGGATTAAAATTTGCTGAAAAATTATTTTGTAATCTGAATTTCAAAAAGTTGTACGGGTCTAACTATTTTAGATATGTAATTTAAACCAAAAGGTTATCAGAAGATTATTCTGTTTGGGGAAGGGGTCTGATTTCATTCGTTTTCCTTCGTATATGAATGATTTCAAATATACTCTATTGTTATTCTATCATGTTATACTATCATGATTCCTATTAGTTTTACGACCGTTTGATACTTTAAAATTCCATGTCTTATCAAAAATGCTAAACAAGAATATGCTGTTTTGTTTTCATGCTCTTTGAAATATTCCAATTATCTTTATTCCTGATAAGCGGGACTCTGTGGCTCTTATCGCCATGGTCTATTTAACTTACCGTCGTCATAATAGAATACGCAATCCAAACTTTCGCACAGTGAAGGGATAGAATGGCGACTCTACTCCCTCCCTTTTGAGATTGTCCTTAAAGCCGCCACATTTTGGCCTTGAAAGTTTGTGTCCTAAGAATGCCTTTGTTATGTGCTTCTGACCCCCTCCCCGGACTGGCCTGCTTACACTCATGACGTAAGCTCTGGTTCTATGATCCTGTTCCCGCCAACGGTTATTAGCATTTTCTATTTGCGGAAACATTGACGTTGACAGAAGTATGTTGCATGTCTTCTTCATGTTATTAGCTGTGATATAAAAATTTTCAGTAAAGTGTTTATGTATATATTCATGGTATTTCTCAAGAGGTGGCCAGACGTAGTGTATTTTTTTTAACTAGAACCAGATGTAAATATTCAATGCGACCATAGTTTACACAAGCTTTTAAACTAGGATTTATTTCTAGATTAACTTTCATTTCCAATATTTTTTTGTTTGTTTTTTATTCCGAATTGTTAAAGATTGAGAGATTGTCTCATCAAGTTTGAATATTTTCAATGCACGATTTTCAGGTTTGATTGGTATAGAGATTGAACCTCATACAATGTCACTTTGTACACCGCTTGGTTGCTTGGCTAAACGAATCCTCTTTTTTGAGTGTTTGTTCACATGTTACAAATTCATAATATTTGCCAAGAATATGTAGTTTTTTTCATGAAAGAGCCAGCTTATTGTTCACCTTTATATACTTTTGGAATGCTGGAAGAGAACTCTACATCTGTCGAGTCCTTTGTCCTGTGAATGAGAACTCTAAAATTTGAAATATTTGCCCAGATAAGATGTTTCAAATTCGAAATATATTTGGCACATAGTAAAATCTTGTTTCCATGAGAGACGACAAGCATTTAAATCTTAAATTGGAAACACCGTGAAACTTTTGATAGGAACAAGAAAATCAATATCTAATACAAAAACAAAGTTAATTTAAGATCAAGCTGATTTTCGTTTCCTTGTAGATTCCACATTCAAGGAGGTGCAATATAGCAATTCAACGTGGTTTTGTTTGATATTTCAGAGCCATATCTGGTCTCTTAAGAATGGAGGATGTGGACCTCTTTAAAATTTGCGCTGTTATACTTACCCCCAAAGTCACTATGCGTGTACTTGAAAATAATCTTACCACAATTTCTTTTTTTGTTTTTAGCCATTGGTTTATTTTTTATGTATTGCGTTTTCAAAGTGAAAAATCATCGTATGTTTTACAGTAAGTATCCTAATGTACTTAACCTAACATGAAATGTTAGTATCATGATCATATTATGCTAGTGTTTTGATCATATATTTCCATTTCCTTGCATTCCAGATCTTTGAGGCCGAGGCAAAACAGTCAATAACGGAAAAAGTGCCGATAAATTTTGAGAAGCCTGTTGGATTCCGTCACTCACAAAATGAATGTTTTGGAGATTACTTTTCGTTATCAAATGTTATAAAACTTTAGTTCATTATTAATAAATAATTACTTTACTTGAAAACTAGTTTGGTCTAAGTTACGTCTGACCACCATTTCAATCCAGTTCAATCCAGAAAATAATTAAAGTCTAGGAAAATAATAAAAATGATTCAGTCCTATGACTGTTTTGATATTATGAACAAGATATCATTGTATATTAGCACAGTAGTAATTTCTTTGTTTTTTTTGTATTGCCAAATCATTGAACCATCCTTTTTGTTTTAGATATTTTTGTGCTGATTTTTAGAATCTAGATTTAATTCAGGTTTTAGGTTTTTCTCACTTTGATTCAGTTACGAAGGAAGAAAATCGGGTGCCAGGGAATATATAAAATAAGTTGAAAATTATCAATATCTCATCGGCCATCAAAGTATTTAGTCGTCCAAGCTAATCAACTGTTGTTGTTAACGTTCAACTTTACTGCCAAGACTCGGTCACCAGGATTTTAATTTTTTTTTTCTGTCTGCTTTCGCTCAAGTCTCAATGGCATATGGTCAGTTTTATTCAGGTTGCTGAAACTGTTAGAAGTGCTTCTTTTTTTAAATATTCGCAATGCAACAAAACCTCTTTGGGCCATGGCCAAAAAAATCAAAATGACAAAATAGTAGCGATTGATAATAACACACATAACAAAACATGGTGCATAACAATAATAATAAAAAAAAAACATAACAATCAAACAGTTCGTGGTAACGAACTGTAAGTAAGGAGCGATACGGCTCAATAGTAACCGAAACTCTAAAAAACGGAATTTTGATACCAATAGATACATCAAAAGGATCAGATTTTTTATGCTGATTTCAAATCTTTAAGTAATCTTTAGGCATATAGTCAGTTTTATTCAGGTTGCTGAAACTGTTAGAAGTGCTTCTTTTTTTAAATATTCGCAATGCAACAAAACCTCTTTGGGCCATGGCCAAAAAAATCAAAATGACAAAATAGTAGCGCTTGATAATAACACACATAACAAAACATGGTGCATAACAATAATAATAAAAAAAAACATAACAATCAAACAGTTCGTGGTAACGAACTGTAAGTAAGGAGCGATCCGGCTCAATAGTAACCGAAACTCTAAAAAACGGAATTTTGATACCAATAGATACATCAAAAGGATCAGATTTTTTATGCTGATTTCAAATCTTTAAGTTTCATCAAGTTTAGTCTTACCCAACAAAAGTTCCGTGCGTGAGAAAATTTGCCTTATTTTCGAAGAAAGGGGGAAACACGCCCTAAAAGTCATAGAACTTTAATGAAAATCACATCATCAGATTCAAAGTATCAGAGAACCCTATTATAGAAGTTGCAAGCTCCTGTCTACAAAAATGTGGAATTTTGTATTTTTTTGCCAGAAGAAAGATCACGGACGCGTGTTTTTTGTTTTTTTTATTTTTCCCCCCAGGGGTGATTGTATCGACCCAGTGGTCCTAGAATATCTTGGGAGGGCTCATTTGAGCATAAATTAAAAATTCTAGTGCCCTTTTTAAGTGACCATAAAATCGACGGCAACTAGGCCCCCTCCCACGCTCATTTTTTTTCCAAAGTCACCCGATCAAAATTTTGAGATAAGCATTTTGTTCAGCATGGTCGAAAAATACAATAACTATGTGTTTGAGGCTGATTTAATCCGCCAAAGTATTCGGGGGAAGGTCCGCAAGTTATGAACTTTGCCCAATGTTTACATGTAGCAGTGGTTATTGGGAAGTATACAGAACTTTTCAGGGGGATTTTTATTGGTAGTTTGGGGTTACGTGGGAGGATCTTTTCATGGGGGAAGGGACATTGCTATGAAGGGGCTACCGGATTTCCCTGCAGTATTTAAAAAAACGATCGGAAATTAAATTTAAAAAAAACAATTTTTTTCAACTGAAAATAAGGAGCAACATCAAAACTTAAAACGAACAGAAATTATTGCGCATATGATGGGGTTCGCCCCCTAGCCATTACCGCGCTCTTTACGCTAATTTTTTTTTGTACTTCCATCAGATCTATTTATTCTAATTAACGACCCCTGTGATTAAAGGGTCATTCTTAAAGAATTGGAACAAAATTTGAACTTTAGCGTAAAGAGCAAGGTATTCACTAGGGGGCAGACCCCCTAATATACGTAATAAAAATATACGAGTATAGAAGTTTGTTACGTAAGTTAATTCGTAAGTTACGTCGGATCAAAATTTTGAGAAAGCCATTTAGCCAAAAAAAAAAAAATTGATATGCAAATTTTGTTTGGATTATTCATGCCAAATCAAGGCCAATGAATCCATTTGGATTCATTAGCCAAAATCAAGATGCATTAATTCAAAAACGTTCAGAAATTAAATATTTTTTTTAACTGAAAGTAAGGAGTGACATTAAAACTTAAAACGAACAGAAATTATTCTGTATATGCAAGCGGCCGTCTCATCCTCAACGCCTCACTCTTTACGCTAAAGTTTTACTCTTTCAGACAAATTTATTTTTTAAAAAAATAAAAAAATTTAGATTAAATAGCGAGGCGTTGAGGAGGGGACAGTCCGTTTCATATACGGAATAATTTCTGTTCGTCTTAAGTTTTAATGTCGCTCCTTACTTTCAGTTGAAAAACGGATTCGTTTTTATTTAATTGCAAAACAAAAACAAACACAATAAAGTACATAATACCATAAAAATAAGTCATATAATTCCGCAAAATTTTGCTCACATGGTAGATAGTTACCAAATGCTTTAAACCCACATGGGCCATGGCTACAAAAAGATAAAATAAATTTTTTCACGTACCCTTCCCCCCACCCTTACAAAAATCTCTATGGGGCATTTCCAGTTTAATTAAACAAAAAAACACGTTTTTTCAACTGAAAGTAAGGAGTAACACTAAAACTTACATAAATTATTAGGTATATAAAGGGGGTTGCGCCCTCCTCAACACCTCGCTCTTTGTGCTGAAGTTTTTTAGTACTTTTAAAAAAGCGTCTCATAGTTCTAATTAAACGGCCCTTTTGTTTCAGGAGCCTTTATTAAAGAATTGGGACAAAATTCAAACTTAAGCGTAAAGAGTGAAGTGTTGAGGAGGGGGCAACCCTCTTTATATACTTAATAATTTCTGTTCGTTTTATGTTTTAATGTTGCTCCTTACTTTCAGCTGTAAAACTTGTTTTTTATTTAATTTTTGATGGTTTTTTAAATAATGCCAGGAAATCTGGCCCCACCTCCACGGAGAAATCCACTCCCCAAGGGAATATCCTCTAGACAATTCAATCCCGGTGAAAGTTTACCCCGGACAATTACTCTTATCCACTCTGCGCGTAAGGTTGAGACGGAAAAGAGAAAGCAAGACATAAAAAAATAATTTAGTATAAGAATTCTGGCACATTCCCCCTGCGTATAATTTCCCCTGAAAAGGTCAATCCCTGGAAACTTCCCTCCCCATAGAAAATTCCCCCGTGGAAAAACCCCCAACAGAAAATTTGCCCCCCCCCCACCCGAAAATGTATGCCCACATCCCAATTACAAATACTATGCGCAAACAATGGTCAAATTTTATAACTTATATACCTTTCCCCTGGGGTTAGGGGGGGGGGTCATGTAATACCCAAAGGAATAGTTATTTGGTCTTTCAACTATGATGAACAAAATGAATATCTCAAAATTTTCATCAGACGATTTTGGGAAAGAAGGGGCGGGGGAGGGGGCCTAGTTGCCCTTCAATTTTTTTGATCACTTAAAAAGGGCACTAAAACTTTTAATTTCCGCTCGAATCAGCCCTCTCCCAGTATTCTAGGACTACTGGGTCGATACGATCACCCCTGGAAAAAAAAACAGCAAAAACACACAACAATAAAACGTATAAACACGCATCCGTGATCTTTCTTCTGGCAAAAAATACAAAATTCCACATTTTTGCAGATAGGAGGTTTGCAGATAGGATAGGTGAATTTCGTTAAGGTCACTTGACTTTTAGGGGCTATTTCCTCTTTTTTCGAAAATCAGGAAAGTTTTCTCAGGCTCGTAACATTTGATGGGTAAGACTAAACTTAATGAAATTTATATATTTGAAATCAGCATAAAAAGCCTATTGATATATCTATTGGTATCAAAATTCTGTTTTTTAGATTTTGGTTACTATTGAGCCGGGTTGATCCTTAGTTACAGTTCGTTACCACGAACTGTTTTATATATGTTGTGAAATTTTATATCGTCCAATAAAATTTTTATTCCATTACTGAGACCAACCTCTCACTTCACTCCAAACTGCTAGAAAATAATTGTTTTCTTAATTGCTGTAATTCAGGACAAAGAGCCATAAAGTAAAGCAGATCATCATTCTTATCCCCACACATGGGGCACGAGTAAGGACCATCTTTTACCCTTACTCTCCCAAGGTGCTTTTTCCAAGTGATTGGAAATTATCACTCCCCTCCCTGGCATATACCAATTAATTTCTTCACTATTATATATTACTATATAGTGGGGAGAGTGAAATCCCATTTGCCAGTGTCTAGTAGAATAAATACTTGCAAAAAATTATTTTTATAGCTCTTATTTTTTTTGCGTTGCAATAAATCACGGGGTTTGGTTTTGTACTTTAAGCTATTCAGATGTTCCAGCTTAAACATGAATCTAAAATACTAAAGAAAAATTTCACAGTTTGAGACACAACTCCACCACTTCTACTAGGCTTTAAATGACCCTCTTGCGTAAAGAAACTGAAAAGACTAATACTCATGCGTTAAAAACAGGAAGTACAGTTCTGGGCTTCGTCGTATGGCAAGGAATTTATGCTGTGTTGCTAATTTATGTGTAGCTGTGTCTCATATTTTAATCTATACCCATATTTTATATGTGCTTAATCCGTCCAATACAGAGAAAGAAGTCCATATTTCGATCCTTTTAATCTGGTAAGACTAGACCTTCGGTGCTAAGGCCTCATTGAGTGTTACCGCATCTATGACCCTTGAGCCACAGTTGCGGAGCAACACATGCAACAATATCTCACGGAGTAAATTTACATATGCCCCTATCATGGTTGCAACAGATGCGTTATGATTATTTTAAGTTATTATTTGTAAGGTAGACGTGCAATTAGAGAACTTCCGAAATAAGTTTTTTATGTGCAATCAGTGTGATATAAGACTCTGTATTCGTATTATTTTTGCTTTGACCTCTATTAAGACTCTGTACTATTTACTGCGGTTAATGAGCATCCGTGAAAGG
This sequence comes from Artemia sp. Qi Xiang Cuo, assembly GCF_049724085.1. Lineage (NCBI taxonomy): Eukaryota > Metazoa > Arthropoda > Branchiopoda > Anostraca > Artemiidae > Artemia > Artemia sp. Qi Xiang Cuo. Next base: position 29,457,997 of record NC_142804.1, on the reverse strand, counting down.
TTCATTATGTAAACTTAACAGAAGTGGGGGTTTCTTTTAACTATTGAAAATTGGTTCAATTATTTATAATTTCGAAAATAAAGTTTTGAATGGAAATCACATATATTATAAATAGAAAAAGGAAATTAAAATAGTAGACTAAATTAATTTTTCTGCTCCTTAGGTCTCTCTTCCTAAGCAAAACACAACGTCAGTAGTTTCATATTCTAACAGGGCATTTGTTGCATCGTCATCAGTAGAACATTTCAGAGTTTTGGCGAATGACTGAAGAGCGTTGTCTTAAAACGTCACCGAGTAGATGTTATTTTCTCCACACTGAAAAAAGATGTGGCTTCCAACATAGAAACTTTGAGTTTCGTTTATGTCTCGGAAAACCATGTCGCAGGTACAGCATTACCACCATTGGGCTGAAATAGCAATGTCGATTCCGCCAAGGCCGAAACATCTGAAGAAGTTTTTTCTTTATTTTCAGAGCCATGATTGACACGGTTGTGTGATTCACTTTTTCTGAAGTTTTGTTCGGAATTTTCAGAGGTTCTGTTTCCTGTATGAAAGCCGAATCCCGAAAGTTGATAGATAGTTCAAAAATAGTGCGAAAGTTGATCGTGTTTCTGAATTGTTTAATGGTCGCATCTCGGAAGCAATACAATTTGTCTTTGATTAAGGGGCACCTCTTTTAACCCAAAACGTCACTTATATTCTTTCTGTCGGATCCACGATTTCCCCGTGTTTCAGTTTTGCCTCTGTGAATGGCCCATACCTGCTTGATACTTCAATCGGTTCGAAAGGAGAAATATTTGTCAGTTTCTCTTTGGGGTAAACTGAGGATCCTGTGAACATCTCCTTTATGTTCTCAATGTGATGAGTGGAGTGTCCCAATTTTTGGTAACATTGGTTAGTCCATGAGAATGGCCAGTTGAATTTCACGTGTAACCCTTTTCATCTGACTGTTCAATTGGATCAACAAGTTTTTTGCGCTATCATTAGACATTATACACGTTACAAATTTGTTGGCATCCATCTGCATTGGGCAGGTTTTTGGTCATGGCCTGCGTTTCCGGTTGCAGTTTTCTGCAAAATTAGTGTAAGCTCTAGTTTTTAGAATATCTTAGAAGACCCTTTTATCCGCTTTGGAAATAGAAAAATTCGACCTTATCTCAGTGGCACTTCTAGGCCTGAACAGGGGGGTAGCTGCCCCTCCCCACAGTTTTCTGACATCTGACATTAAAGTCCATTTATATTTTTAAGCTCCTATGGTATATCTTGATCCCCCCCCCTCGAGATTATGAAGCTTAAAAACGCTACTGCCATGTCTAGGAAAAAGTTACTTCTAGGATGGAAAATAAATTTGATGCACCATGACAACATTGGAAATTATTTCCAAATGCACGAAGGAAATTGGTACGTAAAAGAAATCTTGTCCTCTTGTGTACTTTGCATTACATTATTTGATTAAAATATAAGAGGCATCAAACTAAAAATTCGAGTCAACGTCTCCCCAAAAAATCGGGTGTTTTACCTTCGAAACTATGGCGTAACAAATTGGAGCAAATTTGCGAAATCGTAACTTCAAAATCGAAAAATCATATGAAGAATTTTATTTCGGGAAAGATAATGTTACCTCCAGTTCATGAAGATCAAGACCTGTCTATCCGCGTTGAAAAAAAATTACCTTGTCTAGAAAAAGTTACCTCTAGAACATAAAAAATTGGTGCATCATGCCAAGTTTGGCAATTATTTTTGAATGAATAAATCGAGTTCGTGTTTAATGTTTATATCTTCTTTTGTACTTTTTCATAGAATTACTCAATTAAAAAGCAAGAGGCATCAAATCAAAAATTTTAGAAAACAATTGAAAAATGGGAAATTCCAATTCGAGATTGACTGTTCCAGAATTATTTCCAAGAAATCGAGAACAGATTCGGGATTTTGTTTTCCAATTCTGAGATTGATGAAAAAGAAAACTAGCAAGCAAACGTACAACAAATGGACGGGCACCCATTACCTGAGCTTCTTCCACTGCTACATTATGGTCAAGACTGTCAAAAGCCTTAACTATGTCAGCAAATAATGCATCAACATAAGCCCATCTTTTTCTAAATCTTGAAGGATCGTATCCAACAATGCAGGCAAATAATGAACAGTACTATGCCCGGATCTAAATGCAAATTGTGGCGAATCTTTCTAATCTTTAATGTCCGCAAATAAGCATTCCAAACTAAAAGTTCCAAAGACTTTCGAAAGATCCGATGTTTTCGAAGTCCACCTCATATGAGTAATATCCTGAAGGGCCTTACACTTGGCAATTGGAGTAGCATGCGCCTGTTTAAAAATACTAGGGTAAATAGCACCAATAAAATATTGGTTAAAATTACTGTTAAAGAAGTAGATAAAAGATCAGCACACTCAATAAATATTTTAATTGACATCTCATTTGGGTAACTAGATTTACGAGAAAGAAATTGCTTCAACGTTTTAGCAACTGAACTAATCTCTTGGATAGGGATATTTAAAACTGTCATTAGGTGATAAGATTGTTAGTCGGGGATGAATTATGCAAATTGATGCAAAAAAAAATAATCGGATTCACAAGGTGACAGCGGTTTACTATCATCATCTCTCGTCTAAACTTTGGTCACTTTTTTACCGAGAATGTTCTGAACTGTATCATCAAACTTCCTTGGGTTGGATTTATATATTTTACTTATTATTTTAGAACCATACTGCTTACGCGAACATCTTAATTTTACACACAGTTTTATTTTTTTAATATTTTGAATTCTTCCTCAGGTCCAGTCAAATGCAATTCATTCCTCAAGTTTATTAGAATATGAATATCTTGGGTAATCCATGGTTTTTAGTTAGATTTTACAGACATTTTTTTATATTAATTAAAAAATCTTTTTCCACAAAATAAGTTTTTCAAAAAAGGTAAAGAACTCCATTAAACCGAAAACGGACAAAAATAGAATCAAATAATCTACCAAACATACAACAACTTCAAATCAGTATCAATAAATAAATGAAGCCCAAAACAAACAGAAATTAAATTAAATAACAGAGTCAAAGTCAAAACGAGCAGAAATCAATATGAGTAGGGTTCTAAACCCCTAGGCTTTCTTAAAGCCAGAATATAATTTATACTTTACTGAAAAAAATTCAAATTAATTTACTAAAAAAATTTTCATTGTCAATTTAATATACATGTGCTGATATTTATTCATTAAGATATCAATTACTTTTTGAGTTCTTAAAGTTATAAAAATTAAAACATTTAAAAGATTTTTTTTCAGTAAATTACGTGCAAATTATATTCTAGCTGTTAGAAAGCATAAGGGTTTAGAACCCTACTCATTTTAATTTCTTTGATTCTGTTATCGTTTTGAGTTTGATTCTGTTATTTATTTTAATTTCTGTTTGTTTTGGGTTTCATTTATTTATTGATACTGATTTGTGGTAGTTGTATGATTGGTAGATTATTTGATTCTATTTTTGTTCATTTTTGGTTTAATGGAGTTCTTTCCTTTTTTTTTGAAAAACTTATTTTGTGGGAAACGTTTTTTTAATTAATTTATGCTCGTTTTATATTGACATAGTCTTTTTCAGGGAAAAAGACTGATCCTCATCTAAAGTTAAACACCCATCCCTTCCATATAAACCTTAAATACCTCATGGGCATAGCTTACAACCCTTGCCCCTAATCTCTGGGGTTTGCTTAAACCCCAGAAGCCTTGTCGTATGATATTTAGACTATTTTGAATAGAATGGCTATCTCAAAATTTATATTAGATGCATCTTGGGACAATACGAAGTGTGTGTTTGGGGGTAGCTGCCCTCCGATCACTTTGACTCTTAAAAAGACCACTAGAGCGTCTGATTATTAATCCAATGAGCCCCCCTCCGAAGTTTATATAACCACGCTTTCTATAAAAACCTTATATGCCCCCAGGGCATAACTTACAACTCTTGCCCTGAGGGTTGGGGGATTTTTTATCCCCAAAGACATAATTTCCAGACCTTCCAAATACGTTTATCAAAAAAGCTATCTCTAAAATTTTGATTGGAAGTGTTTTGGGAAATGATGGGCGTTGGTGGGGGGGGGGGGGTTCATTTGCCCTCTGGCCACTTTTGACTAATAAAAAAGACACTAGTACTCTCAATTTCCAATCGAATGAGCCCCTTTTTGAAGCTTCTACGACAAAATTTTCTATAAAAACCTTTTATGCCCCAAGGGCATAGCTTAGGATCCTTGTCCTGAGGGCGATGGGGGGTGGGGTTGTTATTCTCAAAGAGATAATTTCCAGACCTTTCAATTACGGTGAAAGAAATGACCATATCGAAATTTTGGTCGGAAATGTTAGGGGAAATGATGGGCGTGAGGGGGGATTCTCCCTCCGATTACTTTCGACTGTAGAAAAAGGGCAATAGCCCTCTCAATTTACAATCGAATGAGCACTTTTTGAAGTTTTTACGACTACGCTTTTTATAAAACTACTGTTCGCCCCCTGGGCATAACTTACAACCTTAGCCCTGAGGGCCGTGGGGAGGGGGAGCGGTTGTCATGCTCAAAGAAAGAATTTTCAGACTCTTCAACTGCGTTCAACAAAATGGCTATATCAAAATGTTGATCGGAAGTGTTTGGGGAAATGATGGGCGTGGGGGGGGATTCCCCCCAATCGCTTTTGACTATTAATAAGGGTACTAGCCCTCTCAATTTACAATTAAATGAGCCGTTTTTGAAGCTTTTACGACAACGCTTTCTATAAAAACCTTATATGCCCTCAGGGCATAACTTACAACCTTTGCCCAGGGGAATGTGGGGGGTTTGCCATCCTCAAGGACATAATTTCCGGACCTCTCGACTACGTTGAACAAAATGTCCCTGAGGGGCCACTTTACTTACAACCCTAGCCCTGACGGCCTTGGGGGGGGGGGGTTTGTCATACTCAAAGAAAGAATTTCCAGACCCTTCAACTACGTTCAACAAAATGGCTGTATTGAAATATTGATCGGAAGTATTTGGGGAAATGATGGGCGTGGGGGCGGGGCATTCACTCTCCGATCGCTTTTGACTATTAATTAATCAATAAACTTTTTGCACAAAAAATGTTTTTCAAAAAAAAAGTTAAGAACTCTATTAAACCAAAAATGAGTAAAACTAGAATCGACTAATCTACCAAGCATACAAGTACCACAAATCAGTATCAATAAATAACTGAAACCCAAAACAAACAGAAATTAAAATAAGTCAAACTCAAAAAGAGCTGAAATTAATCTGAGTAGGGTTCTGAACCCTAGGATTTCTAAGAGCTAGAATATAATTTGTACTTTACTGGAAAATATTCCAATGAATTTACTGAAAATAATTTGCATTGTCAGTTTAATATGCATATGCTGATATTTATTCTTTAAAGTCTTAATTACTTTTGGATATCTTAAAGTTATAAAACTAAGAATATTTAAAAGAATTTTTTCAGTAAAGTGCAAATTATATTCTGGCATTTAGAAAGCATAGGGTTTAGAACCCTACTCAGATTAATTTCTGCTCGTTTCGAGTTTGACTTATTTTCATTTCTGTTTTTATGGGTTTCATTTATTTATTGATACTGATTTGTGGTAGTTGTATGCTTGGTAGATTATTTGATTCTATTTTTGTTCATTTTTGGTTTAATGGGGTTCTTTACTTTTTTTTGAAAAACTCATTTTATGCAGAAAGTTTTTTTGATTAATTTCTTATTTTATCGAACAAAAAGTTAGTTTTATATTGACATAGTCTTTTTGAGGGAGACTGAGCCTCTTCTGAAATTAAACAACCACCCCTTCCATAAAAACTTTTAATACCCCCTGGGTATAACGTTTAACCCTTGCCCCTAATCTCTGGGGTATGTTTCAACCCAAAAGCCTTTTTATATGATAATTAGACTATTTTGAATAGAATGGCTATCTCAAAAGTTCTATTAGACGCATTTCGGGACAATATGACGAGAGTCATCCTCAAAGACACAATTTCCGGACTTTTCAACTACGTTGAACAAAATGGCTATCTCAAAATTTTTATGGGAGTTTTTGAGGAAATGGTGGGCGTGGGAGGGGTGTTAGTTTTCCTCCAATTAATTTTCACTATTAAAAAAGGGCACTAGCCCTTCGCTTCTATAAGCGAAGTTTCTATAACAACACTCTATAAAAACCTTGTGTGCCCCCAGGGCATAACTTATAACTCTTGCCATGAGGGCTGAGGGGGGGGGGGTATCATCCCCAGGTTAGTTGCCCTCCATTTGGTTTCGACTAGCCTATTAAAAAGGGCACTAGCCCTTTAAATTTCCAATTGAATGGGCCTTTTTTGAACTTTCTACAAAAAAAATTTCTATAAAAAAAACTTATATGTTCCCAAACCAAAACTTAAAAGACTGGCCTTAAAGGCTGTGGGGGGGGGTTGTCATCTTCAAGAATCTAATTTCCAGAACTTTCCACTACGTTGAACAAAATGGCTGTCTCAAAATTTTGATTGGGTGTGTTTAGGGAGTGAGGGGGGGGGGGCTTGTTGCCCTCCAATCACTTTTGACTATTAAAAAGCACACTAGCCCTTTGAATTTCCAATTGAAAGAGCCCTTTTTAAAGTCTCTACGAAAACGCTTTATATAAAAAAAAACTTATATTCCCCCAGGGCATAACTTACAACCCTTGTCCTGAGGGGTTTTGGGGGTTTGTCATCCTCAAAATCATAATTTCCAGAACTTTCAACTACGTTGAAAAAAAAGGCCTATCTCAAAGTTTTAATTGGATGTGTTTGAGGAAATGGTGGGCGTGAGAGGGGGGTTAGTTGCTGTCCAATCGCTTTCGACTATTAAAAAGGGCACTAACCCTTTCAATTTCTAATCAACTTAGCCTTTTTTGAAGTTTTACGACAACACTATCTATAAAAACCGTATATCCCCCCAGGGTACAACTTAAAACCCTTGCCCTGAGGGCTGTAACGGGAGTTTCATCCTCAAATACATAATTTCCAGAACTTTCAACTATGTTGAACCTAATCTCTATCTCAAAACTTTGATTGGATGTGTTTGGGAAAATGGTGGGTGTGAGAGGGGGGCTAGTTCCTCTCCAAAAGGGCCCCTAGCCCTTTGAATTTCCTATCGAATGAGCCCTTTTTTAAGTTTATACGAAAACACTTTCTATAAAACTTTATATGCCCCTAGGGCATAACTTACAACCCTTGCCCTGAGGGCTGTGTGGGAAGGGGGTTGTCATCCTCAAAGACCTGGTTTCCAGAACTTTCAATTGCGTTAAACAAAGTCGCTATCTCAAAATTTTGATTGGATGTGCTTGGGGAAAAGGTGGGCGTAAGAGGGGGATTAGTTGCCCTCCAATCACTTATGACTATTAAAAAGGGCACTAGCCCTTTTAATTTCTAATCGAATGAGCCCTCTTTGGGCTCAGTTTCTACGACAGAGCTTTCTCTAAAACCTTATATGCCCCCCAGGGCACAACTTGCAATCCCTGCCCTGAGGGCTCTGGGGGGAATGTCCTCCTCAAAAACATAAATTCTAGCTGGAAATTGACTACGTTGAACAAAATGACAATATCAAATTTTTTATTTGATGTGTTTGGGGAAATGGTGGGCGTAGAGCGGGTATTAGTTGCCTTGCCTTCCAATCACTTTCGACTATTAAAAAGGGCATTAGCCATTCCAATCGAATGATTCCTTTTCGAAGTTTCTACGACAACTTTTTCGATACTAAGTGTCCTGGTCTGAAAAAAAGAAATAATACATTGTGCCAACTTTGTTCTTTACTTGCCTATTATAAGGGTACTAGCCCCCTCAATTCCCAATTAAATGAGCCCTTTTTGAAGCTTCTACGACAACACTTTCTATAAAACACATATATGCCCCCAGGGCATAACTTACAACCTTTACCCAGGGGAATGTGTTTTTCATCCTCAAGGACATAATTTCCGGACCTTTCAACTGCGTTGAACAAAATGGCTATCTAAAAATTTTGATTGGATGTGTTCGGGGAAACGGTGGGCGTGAGAGGGGGGTTAGTTGCCGTCCAATCACTTTCGACTGTTAAAGAGGGTACTAGCCCTTTCAATTTCCAATTGAATGAACCCTTTTTGATGTTTCTACGTCAACACTTTCTATAAAAACCTTAAATGCCCCTAGGGAATAACTTACAACCCTTGCCCTGAGGGGGGGGGTTGTTATCTTCAAAGACATAATATTCAGAACTTTCAACTACTTTGAACGAAATTGCTATCTAAAAATTTTTTTTTGATGTATTTCGGGAAATAATGGGCGTGAGAAGGGGGTTTGTTCCACTCGAATCACTTTCGACTATTAAAAAGGGCACTGGCCCTTTCAATTTCCAATCAAATGAGCCCTTTTTGAAGTTTTTACGACATCACTTTCTATAAAACCTTATATGTCCCCAGGGCATAACTTAAAACCTTGGCCCGGAGGTTTCGGGGGGAGGGGGGTTGTCATCATTAAAGACCTAATTTTCAGAACTTTAAACTACGTTGAACAAAATGGCTACCTCAAAAATTTTTATCGGATGTGTTTGGGGAAATGGTGGGCGTGAGAGGGGGGTTAGTTGTTCTTCAATCACTTTCGACTATTAAAAAGGGCACTGCCCTTTCATTTTCGAATTGAATGAGCCCTTTTTAAAATTTTTACGGCAACTCTTTCTGTAATTACCTTATATGCCCCTAGGGCATAACTTGCAACCCTTGCCCTGAGGGCTCTGAGGGGGGTTATCATCCTCAAAGACCTAATTTCCAGAACTTTCAACTAGGTTGAACAAAATGGCTATCTCAGTATTTTGATTGGAGGTGTTTGGGAAAATTGTTGGTATCAGTGGGGGGTTAGTTCCTCTCCTATCACTTTTGACTATTAAAAAGGCCAATAGCCCTTTGAACTTCCAATTGAATGAGCCCTTTTTGAAGTTTCTACGAAAACACTTTCTATAAAACCTTATATGCCCCCAGAGCATAACTTGCAACCCTTGCCCTGAGGGGTTTGGGGTGGTTGTTTTCCTCGAAGACCTAATTTCCAGAACTTTCCACTACGTTGAACAAAATGGCTCTCTCAAAATTTTGATTTTATGTGTTTGGGAAAATGGTGGGCGTGAGAGGCGGGTTAGTTGCCCTCCAATCACTTTAGACTATTAAAAAGGGCACTAGCTCTTTGAATATCCAGTCAAATGAGCCCTTTCTGAAGTTTCTACGACAACGCTTTCTATAAAAACCTTATATACCCCTAGGGCACAACTTACAACCCTTGCCCTGATGACTCTGAGGCCATCCAGAACATTTCCAGAACTTTCAACTACGTTGGACAAAATAAATATCTTGAAGTTTTGATTGGATGTGTTTGTGGAAATGGTGGGCGTGAGAGGAGGAATAGTTGCCCTCCAATCACTTTCGATGATTAAAAAGAGCCTTATGTCTTTGAATTTCCAATCAAATGAGCCCTTTTTGTAGTTTTTACGACAACGCTTTCCATGAAAACATTATATGCCCCCCTTGGGCATAACTTGTAGCCTTTGCCCTGAGGCCGGTGATGGGGGGGGGGTTGTCATCCTCAAAGACCTAATTCCCAGATCTTTCAACTATTTTAAACAAAATGGCTATCTCAAAATTGTGATTGAATGTGTTTGGGGAAATGTTGGGCATGAGAGGTAGGTTAATTGCCCTCACTTTCGACTATTAAAAAGGGCACTTGCCCTTTTTTTTCAAATCGAATGAGCCTTTTTTGAAGTTTCTACGACAACGCTTTCTATAAAAACCTTATATGCCCCCAGAGCCTAACTTACAACCCTTGCCCTGAGGGCTGTGGGGGAGTATCCTCCCCAAAAACATAATTTCTATCTGGAAATCAATTACGCTGAACAAAATTGCTATCTAAAAATTTTGACTGGATGTGTTTGGGGAAGATTTGGGCGTTAGAGGGGGGTTAGTTGCCCTCAAATCACTTTCGACTATTAAAAGGGCACTAGACCTTTGAATTTTAAATCGAATGAGCCCTTTTTCAAGTTTCTACGACATAGATCTCAATAAAAATTTACATGCCCCCAGGGCATAACTTATAACTCTTGCCCTGAAGACTGTGGGGGGAGTGCCCTGCTCAAAGGTATAATTTCCTGAACTTTAAACTGCGCGGAACAAAGAGGTTCAAAATTGTGATTGGATGAGTTTGGGGAAAAGGTGGGCGTGGAAGGGGTGTTAGTTGCCTTCCAATCACTTTCGACTATTAAAAAGGGTACTCGCCATTTCAATTTCGAATCGAATGAGCCTTTTTTGAAGTTTCTACGACAACGCGATCTATATAAACCTTATATGCCCCCAGGGCATAACTTACAACTCTTGCCCTGAGGGCTGGGGGGTGGTGTCATCCTCAAAGACCTAATTTCCAGAACTTTCAACTACGTTGAACAAAATGGCTATCTTAAAATTTGGAGTGGATGTGTTTGGGGAAAAGGTGGGCGTGAGAGGTAGGTTAGTTGCCCTCCAATCACTTTCGACTATTAAAAAAGGCACTAGCCCTTCAAATATCCAATCGAATGAGCCCTTTTTGAAGTTTCTACGACAACGCTTTCTATAAAAACCTTATATGCCCCCAGGGCACAACTTAAAACCCTTGCCCTGGGGGCTATGGGGGAGTGTCCTCCTCAAAAACATAATATCTATGTGGAAATCAGCTACGCTGAACAAAATGGCTATCTAAAAAGTTTGATTGGGTGTGTTTCGGGAAATGGTGGGCGTGGAAGGGGTGTGAGCTGCCTTCCAATTGCTTTCGACTATTAAAAAGGGCACTAGCCATTTCAATTTCTAATTGAATGAGCCCTTTTGAAGTTTCTACGACAACGCGTTCTATAAAAACCTTATATGCCCCCAGGGCATAACTTACAACCCTTGTCCTGAGGGCTGTGAGGCGGTTGTCATCCTCAAAGACCTAATTTATAGAACTTAAAACAACGTTGAATAAAATGGTTATCTCAAAATTTTGATTGGAGGTGTTGGGAAAAGGTGGGCGTGAGAGGGGGGGGGCTTAGTTCCCCTCCAATCACTTTCGACTATTAAAAAGGGCCCTAGCCCTTTGAATTTTCAATCGAATGAGCCTTTTTTGAAGTTTCTGCGACAACGCCTTCTATAAAAACCTTATATGCCCCCATGGCATAACTTACAAGCCTTGCCCTGAAGTGAAGGCTGTGGGGGAGTGTCCTCCTCAAAAACATAATTTCTATCTGGAAATCAACTACACTGAATAAAATGGCTATCACAAAATTTTGATTGGATGTGTTTGGGGAAATGGTGGGCGTAGAAGGGGTGTTAGTTACCTTCCAATCACTTTCGACTATTAAAAAGGGCACAAGCCATTCCAGTTTCCAATTCAATGAGCAATTTTCGAAGTTTCTACGACAACTTCTTCGATACGAAGTGCCCTGCTCTAAAGGAAAAAATTAATAAATAATACATTGTGCCAACATCGTTCTTATATGCCCCTCGGGGCATAACTTAAAACCCTTTCCCCGAGGGTTGTGGGGGAGTGTCCTCCTCAAATACATATTTTCTATCTGGAAATCATCTACGCTGAACAAAATGGCTATCTTAAACTTTTGATTGGATGTGCTTAGTGGACTGGTGGGTGTGGAGGGGACTAGTTGCCCTCCAATCACTTTTGACTATGAAAAAGGGCAATAGCCCTTTGAATTTCCAATAGAATGAGCCTTTTTTGAAGTTTTTACGACAACGCCTTCTATAAAAACCTTATATACGCCATGGCATAACTTACAACCCTTGCCCTGAAGGTTGTGGGGGAGTTTCTTCCTCAAAAACATAATTTCTATTTGGAAATCAACTACGCTGAACAAAATGGTTATCTTAAAATTTTGATTGGATGTGTTTCGGCAAATGGTGGGCGTGCAAAGGGTATTAGTTGCCTCTCAATTACTTTCGACAATTAAAACGGGCACTAGCCATTTCGATTTAAATCCGAATGAGTCCTTTTTTAAGTTTCTACGACAACGCGTTCTGTAAGAGCTTTATATGCTCCCAGGGGATAACTTACAGCCCTTGTCCTGGGGGCTGTGAGGCGGTTGTCATCTTCAAAGACCTAATTTATAGAACTTAAAACTACGTTGAATAAAATGGCTATCTCAAAATTTTGATTGGAGGTGTTGGGAAAAGTGGGCGTGAGAGTGGTGGGGAATTAGTTCCCCTCCAATCACTTTTGACTATTAAAAAGGGCACTAGCCCTTTGAATTTTCAATCGAATGAGCCTTTTTTGAAGTTTCCGTGACAACGCCTTCTATGAAAACCCTATATGCCCCCATGGCATAACTTACAAGCCTTGCCCTGAAGTGAAGGCTGTGGGGGAGTGTCCTCCTCAAAAACATAATTTCTATCTGGGAATCAACTACACGGAACAAAATGGCTATCTCAAAATTTTTATTGGAAGTTTTTTAGGAAATGGTGGGCTTGGAAGGGGTGTAAGTTGCCTTCCCATCACTTTTGACTATTAACAAGGGCACTAGCCACTTCAATTTCAAATTGAATGGGCAATTTTCGAAGTTTCTACGACAACTTCGTCGATACAAAGTGCCCTGCTCTAAAGGAAAAAAATAATAACTGAGACATTGTGCCAACATCGTTCTTATATGCCCTCGGGGCATAACTTAAAACCCTTTCCCCGAGGGTTGTTGGGGAGTGTCCTCCTCAAATTCATATTTTCTATCTGGAAATCATCTACGCTGAACAAAATGGCTATCTCAAAATTTGATTGGATGTGCTTAGTGGAATGGTGGGCGTGGGGGGACTAGTTGCCCTCCAATCACTTTTGACTATTAAAAAGGGCACTAGCCCTTTGAATTTCCAATCGAATGAGCCTTTTTTGAAGTTTTTACGACAACGCCTTCTATAAAAACCTTATATACGCCAGGGCATAACTTACAACCCTTGCCCCGAAGGCTGTGGGGGAGTGTCCTCCTCAAAAACATAATTTCTATCTGGAATTCAACTACGCTGAACAAAATGGCTATTTCAAGATTATGATTGGATATGCCTGAGCAAATGGTTGGTGTAGAAGGGGTGTTAGTTGCCTTCCAATTACTTTTGACTATTAAAAAGGGCATTGGCCATTTCAATTTCTAATCGAATGAGCCCTTTTTGAAGTTTCTACGACAACGCGTTCTATAAAAACCTTATATGCCCCCAGGATATAACTTAAAACCCTTGCCCTGAGGGCTGTGAGGGGGTTGTCATCCTCAAACACCTAATTTACAGAACTTAAAACAACGTTGAATAGATTGGCTATCTCAAAATTTTGATTGGATGTATTTGGGGAAAAGGTGGGCGTGAGAGTGGTGGGGAATTAGTTCCCCTCCAATCACTTTTGACTATTAAAAAGGGCACTAGCCCTTTGAATTTTCAATCGAATGAGCCTTTTTTGAAGTTTCCGTGACAACGCCTTCTATGAAAACCCTATATGCCCCCATGGCATAACTTACAAGCCTTGCCCTGAAGTGAAGGCTGTGGGGGAGTGTCCTCCTCAAAAACATAATTTATAAGTGGAAATCAACAATGCAGAACAAAATGGCTATCTCAAAATGTTGATTGGATGTGTTTCGGGAAATGGTGGGCGTGGAAGGGGTGTTAGTTGCCTTCCAATCACTTTCGATCATTAAAAAAAGGCACAAGCCACTCCAATTTCCAATTGAATGAGCCCTTTTCGAAGTTTCTAAGACACTTCTTCGATGCGAAGTGCCCTGCTCTAAAGAAAAAAAAATAATAAATAATACATTGTGCCCACATCGTTCTTATATGCCCTCAGGGCATAACTTAAATCCCTTGACCTGAGGGTTGTGGGGGAGTGTCCTCCTCTAAAACATATTTTCTGTCTGGAAATAAACTACGTTGAACAAAATAGCTATCTCAAAATTTTGATAGGATGTGTTTGGGGGAATGATGGGCGTGGGGGGGGCTAGCTACCCTCTAATCACTTTCGACTTTTAAAAAGGGCACTAGACCTTTGAATTTCCAATCGAATGAGTTTTTTTGAAGTTTCTACGACAAAGTCTTCTTTAAAAACCTCATAAGCCCCCAGGGCATAACTTACAACCCTTGCCCTGAAGGCTGTGGGGGAGTGTCCTCCTCAAAAGCATAATATCTATCTGGAAATCAACTATGCTGAACAAAATGGCAATCTCCAAATTTTGATTGGATGCGTTTGGGGAACTGTTGGGCGTGGAAGGGATGTTAGTTGCCTTCCAACCACTTTCGACTATTAAAAAGGGCACAACCCACTCCAATTTCAAATTGAATGAGCCCTTTTCGAAGTTTCTACGACAAATTCTTCGATTCGAATTGCCCTGGTCTAAAGGAAACAAACAATAAATAATGCATTGTGCCAACATCGTTTCTATATGCCCTCAGGGCATAACTTAAAACTCTTGCCCTGAGGGTTGTAGGGGCGTGTCCTCCTCAAAAACATATTTTTTATCTGGAAATCAACTATGCTGAACAAAATGGCTATCTCAAACTTTTGATTGGATATTTTGGGGGAATGATGGGCGTGGGGGGGGGGGGGGCGAGCGACCCTCTAATCACTTTCGACTTTTAAAAAGGGCACTAGACCTTTGAATTTCCAATCGAATGAGTTTTTTTGAAGTTTCTACGACAAAGTCTTCTTTAAAAACCTCATAAGCCCCCAGGGCATAACTTACAACCCTTGCCCTGAAGGCTGTGGGGGAGTGTCCTCCTCAAAAACATAATTTCTATCTGGAAATCAACTACGCTGAACAAAATGGCTATCTCGAAATTTTGATTGGATGTGTTTCGGGAAATGGTGGGCGTGGAAGGGATGTTAGTTGCCTTCCAACCACTTTCGACTATTAAAAAGGGCACAACCCACTCCAATTTCAAATTGAATGAGCCCTTTTCGAAGTTTCTACGACAAATTCTTCGATTCGAATTGCCCTGGTCTAAAGGAAACAAACAATAAATAATGCATTGTGCCAACATCGTTCTTATATGCCCTCAGGGCATAACTTAAAACTCTTGCCCTGAGGGTTGTAGGGGCGTGTCCTCCTCAAAAACATATTTTTTATCTGGAAATCAACTATGCTGAACAAAATGGCTATCTCAAACTTTTGATTGGATATTTTTGGGGGAATGATGGGCGTGGGGGGGGGGGGCTAGTTGCCCTCCGATCACTTTCGACTATTAAAAATGGCACTAGCCACTCCAATTTCCAATCGAGTGAGCCCTTTTCGAAGTTTCTACGACAACTCCTTCGATACGAAGGCCCCGGGTATGGAAACAAAAAAAATAAATAATGCATCGTTCTTTACTTTCATGCTAGCGAACTTCGCCCCCTATAAATCATTTATTATGAGATTTTTTAGAGGGAATTTGTGACCCTCCATGCCCCCACCAACCCAGAGCCCCACTCAGTCCAACCTTCGAAGGGCCTCATATCCCCCTCCAGGGACTTCACTGTCAATAAATTTCATGCTAGTGAACTTTACCCCCCTGAATCATTTAATATGAGATTTTTACAGGGAATTTGTGATCCTCCATGCCGCTACCAACCCTGAGCCCCATTCAGGCCATCTTTCGGAGGACCTATGTCTCCCTCCAGGGGCTCCAATAGCAATAAGTTCTGTGCTAGTGAAGGATGGTTAAACAATGGTCATTAAAAAAAAATTCGGCTAAAAGCTCAACATGAGTAAAAATGATGGGTATTAGATACATTTTTTTAAACTAAAAATTAAACAAGGCTAAGAATTGATAGACATCACAGACATTTTTTTGCCGAATTCTAAACAAGAATAAGAAATGATGAAAATCAGAGACATTTTTTGTCTAAAAGCTAAACAAGACTAAAAATAATAGAAGCTAGAAACATTATTTCACCTAAAAGCTAAACAATGTTAAAAATGATGGACATCAGAGACATTTTTTTGGCTTAATGCTAAGCAACAGTAAAAATAATGAACATTTGAGACAATATCATAGGCAGCGCTATTGCGCTGCCCATGATATTGTTACTTTGATACCAGTTTTGATACTTTGATGACCATTTGTTTTGTTTTTTTAAGTTTCATTTTGAAATAAGAATTTTTTAAAACTTGAAACTTTTTGCAATAAAAAACGAACCAAAATTATTTTAAAAAAAACTTTCCTAAAAACGAGTTTTTAGAATAAAAGTAAAGACCATTTTAAACTTAAGCTCATCATACGCAAATACATGTTAAAATTAAAACTCAAAACGAACATAAATTAATATTAAAGAATAAATGAAACCCAAAACGAACAGAAATTAAATAAACAATCAGCAAAAAACACACAACAAGTAATAATATAAATAAGTAAATAGATCTTAAAGTTAGTAATGCTTATATTAAATATGAAAATCAAGCTTAAAACGAAAAAAAAACATTTTGCTATAGATGTATAAAATGAAACTTAAAACGAACAGAAATTAAATAAACAATCAATGCAAACAAACATACAGTAGATATTAATGTAAATGAATAAATAAATCTTAAAACAAGTGAAACTTAAATTGAATATGCAAATCAAGCTTGAAACGAACAAAAATCACTTCAAACAAGAGTTTGGGTATCGCCTCCTTCTGTCACTGTAAAAGTCTAAAACCTACTGCGTCATTGGCGCATTACTGAAAACTATATGCGTCTTGAACAGTCTTGGAAAGTATAAACAACATCAAATTGATAATTGATGTATAATGATATTTATTGCTGAAAGATCCATCTGTCCAAGAATTTGTTTCACTGTAATTTTATTCTTATTTTCAATGCTGTAACAACTGGAAAAGAAAATATTTGTAATATAATTCGTTTTCAATTAAGTGCCAATGACGTAGTAGGCTTTTGGTTTTTATTTTCAGTTAAGGAAGAGGGCAGTATTCAAACTCTTGTTTGTAGTGAAACTATATTCGTCTTGAACAGCTTTAGAAAGAACTAATAAATTAAACTGAAAATTTGATTTATTATTATATTAATTGCTGAAAGCTCATCAGTTCAAAATTTTACTATATTTTTAATGTTTATTTTCAATATTAAGTACAATAGAAAATACTTGTAATACAATTCGTTTTCAGTAAAGCGCCAATAACGTAGTTGGTTTTAGACTTTTACAGTCAGAGAAGGAGGCGATACCTAAATTCTAGTTTGTAGTGATTTATGTTCGTTTCCAGCTTGGCTTGCATATTCAAACTAAGTTTCACTCGTTTTAAGATTTATTTATTCATTTACATTAGTATCTATTGTATGTTTCTTTGTATTGATTGTTTATTTAATTTCTGTTCGTTTTAAGTTTCATTTATACTTCAATAACAAAATATTTTTTTTCGTTTCAAGCTTGATTTTCATATTTAATCTAAGCATTTCTCGCTTTAAGATCTATTTATTTATTTATATTATTACTTGTTGCAGGTTTTTTGTTATGATTGTTTATTTAATTTCTGTTTGTTTTGGGTTTCATTTTTTTTTTTTTTTTAATAGTAATTTCTGGTCGTTTTCAGTTTGAATTTTAACAGGTATTTGTATCTGCTGAGCTTAAGTTTAAAATGGCCTTTACTTTTCTTTGAAAAACTTAATTTTCGGAAAGTTTTTTTTTTGATTAATTACCTTGAAATGGCCAATCTTATATTAGGTGTGTCATGACTTTTTTTTTGCAAGTGTGAATACAACTAAATTGTTACCGTTTCCTGGAAGCATTTGTTACGTAATCCTCTCGTCGAGGACAGTTTTAGAATCTTGCCCTCCTCCCCTCCAAAAAATAATGTAACGAAATGACTAGGACCAGTCGAAGATCCATCGGAGCTTGCCCAGAAAAATATTTTGCTTTGGGCTACTTTGAAATGGCCAATCTTGCTTTAGGTTTGTCAGGACTTTTCATTTACAAGCGTGGATACAACTAAATTGGTTCTTATAACCGGTGTCATTGAGGTATGGATTCCCCCTCAAGGACAATTTTAGAATCTTCACCTCCTCCAAAAAAAAATTCGTAATGAAATCACTAGGACCAGTCGAAGATCCATCGGAACAAGCTCAAAATTATTTTCTTTGGATTACATTGAAATAGTTAATCTTAGGTTAGGTTTATCAGTAAATCTGTCAGGACTTTTCTCTTACAAGCGTGGATGCAAGTAAATTGTTTTATATTCGTTTCATGGAGCTATTTCTTACTTAATTCTCCCCTCAAGGACAATTTTGAAATCTTGTCCGCCTTCCCCTTCCGGAAAAAGGCGCCACATTCCTTTAGGACTAGTAAAAGATCCATCGGAACATGCCCATAAACGTATAGTATTACCTTAAAATAGCCCGTCTTGGGTTATACTACTGCTACTACTACTACCAACACCTCACTGCAGCACCAAGTCGCCTGAGGCCAACGCAGCTACGCATGCTCCTCCTTTATCATAATCTATTCAAAACCCCTCTTTTCACCCTCCCAAGAAGTTTCCGGTTCCCTTAAATCTTTTTTTACGATATCCTCCCACCCCATCCCCGACGACCTGCTTTTTTGTTTAGCCCTAGACGGTTAGTTGAAAAGGACAATCTTTGGCAGTCTGTCATCCTTCATCCGCAGAACTTGCCCTAACTATCTCAACCTTTTTCTCATTATAGCCCTAGAAAGCGGGATTAAACCAAAATATGTCAGAATTTCGATACAAGTATGAAACTGATCACAAAATATGTTGAGGAGTAGGCTACTAAGACTGATTAAAACTATACTCCTAAAGAATTTTTGTATTGATTATATTTGAACGCCAATTTATGTTGTTTTATCTTAATCTGTAACTTTTTTTAAAACTGAGTTAGAGCTTTAAGACTTCACAGCGTCATTAAAGTCTTTAATGATAAGATAAGAGATATTGAATGATACAAGAAATTTTTTAGTAGTCTTAAACTTTGCGTCAAAAAAAGTTTTTAAAATAGTAAGGATACATGAATGGCTTTGCTTCCACTAAATAAGAAGACGAGTTTAAGCGACAACGAAGACGATGAATACTATTCATCATCCGATGACGAAAATTCTGTCATCAAGGACACTGAGAAGTAAGTAACCTATCTGTTTTCTTTCAATAACTTATTTAAATTCAACAGTTCTTACGCCCTTGTTTATAAAAAAAGCTAATCAAGGTACTCAGTGTTCTTCATTTATTTATGATATTTTTGTTGGCAAAAAACATATAAAAAAAATTAATGTCTAAATGCTTTACAGAATAGAGCCTAAAAGATAAGAACAGTACGCGAAATATCATTGAAAGTAAATATTTCCGATAAAATAGAATTTACAGGCAACCGTTTTTCATAAACTGGAGAAGGTTTGGGTGCATTGTTTTCTGTTTTTAGGCTGTGGTAAGGTAATCACGTCAAGAGCATGTATAAATTTTTGATGCCAATAGATATATCAAAAGAGTCGGGTTCTTATGCTGATTTCAAATATATAAGTTTCATTAAGTTTAGCATTACCCATTAAAGGTAACGATCCTGAGGAAATTTACCTTATTTTCGAAAAAAGGGGAAACATCCCTTAAATGTCATAGAATCTTAATGATCTTAAATCACACCATCAGATTCAGCGTATCAGTGAACCCTACAGTAGAGGTTTCAAGTTCCTATCTGCAAAAATGTGGAATTTTGTTCTTTTTTTCTGTTTTTTCCCAGGGGTGATCGTATCGACCCAGTGGTCCTAGAATATCGGGAGAGGGCTCATTCAAACGGAAATTAAAGGTTCCTAGTACGCTTTTTAAGTGACCAAAAATTGGAGGGCTACTTGGCCCCCTCCCACGCCTTTTTTCTCAAAATCGTCCGATAAAAATTTTGAGATAGCCATTTTGTTCAGCATAGTTAACAGCATAGTTTTTGTGTGTGTGTGTGTGTGTGTGTGTGTGCGTGTGTATTTTTTTTATGTGTCTGTGAGTTTATGTTTTTGTGTTTTTGTGTGTGCGTGTGTGTGTTTCAAATGTTAGAAGACGTTTACAATGATGATGGAAGGTATTGTAGGGATTATAGTGATTACTTGATATTGTGGTACTGTGGGCTGAATTGCTTATGACGACCCGAATGAATGAGTTGAAAATAAAATTTTTAACGAGAAATGACTGAAAAGTCTTTCGGGAGGGGGATGATGATAGTGGTGTTTCACCCGGGCAGTAGTAGTGTAACATTGTGAGGTGAAATGCTTAAAGTATCAAACACTAGCAAAGAAAGGGGGAACTTCTCTGTTTTCAAAGTAGGGGGTGTCATGTGGAGAGCTGGTGCTAGTGTGAAAACAGTGTCGTAGCACCATTCCGCTCTGGATAATAAGTATACATTTTATCGGTTTGGGCATCTGCCCTTCTCGCATGATGTTCTTCCAAGCCCTCCCATTAGGTATTTTTGCTTAAGATATACATCGCTGTTAATATGCAATACGCATTTGGATGTGGCATGCTGGAGTTCAATGGGGTCCTTTTAGTCTTGTTTGTGAGATACACTTGCATCATTCATATTAGACCTCATCACGGGAAATCCACGGGGTCTTCCTGAAAAACAATGTATTAATGGCTGAAATTTTGTCAGGGCGGGAATTTTACCAGGGCATGAATCTTGCTAGCTCAGCGCTAGAAACAGGGGTGGCCTGATTTTAGAAGTTTGCCGTAGGAATTATATGATGATTTCCCTATTATTACTACATTCTATGTTATCTCGAGTAATAGCGTTTTTTAGTCTCTTTTATCGCCTAGCCGAAGCCCGGATTCCGTCCCAGGATTGAGTAGACACAGACCAAACTCCCCCACAGCGCACGGGGTGGGCGGGACAAGAATTTACACCCTTTGTGCATTTTGATACTTTGGTGAAAAATGTACCCTGAGCTAAGAGAAACCATTCAGGGGGACTGGACACTTCCCCGGAGGTGACCATGGTACAGGTCGGTACCTTAGTAGAGGGAGGCAGGATAAGCATAAATGTACGCTTGAAAATTAGCGCTTTGCGTAACGATAAAAATAAAACAGTGTTTAGCTGTTGACGGAAAAAACGGTCCCCCCCCCCCCTTGGAGTCCTCTTCCTTCGTCTTTCCTTAAATTTGACATGTTATTCTTTATCCTTTTAAAGGTGCAATAAGGTCTAAAAACTATATCTAATATCAATAAGCCCTCTGAAAATGAAGGCTACTAGGCGGGAGCTGGACCCTATTGTTAGAATAATGTGAAATATTCATAAATTTATCTTAATGAAAAAGGGGTATTCCCTTAAAAGCTCTTTAATATGTCTTAAATTTGCATCTAATATCACTTCCCCCCTTCTTATCCTCCTGGGTTTTAGGCTAGAAGTCTCTGTTTTCTATATTACACGGTTCTTTTTGTGTATATTATGATACCCTCCCTCATATTTTTGCTGAAAAATTTTGCCCTGGGCGTGTGTTGGGCTGGCTTAAACTGCTCGGGGGAATCGGATACTTCCTCGGAGGCAAGCAGCGAACAGGTCGGTACCTTAGTGGAGGGATGCATGATAACCATAAATGTACGCTTGAAGATTACCGCTTTGCGTAAGGATAAAACAATAAAACAGTGTAACGGTTCCCCTCCCCTGGAGTCCTCTCCCTTCGTCTTTCCATAAATTAGTTATGTTATTCTTTATCCTTTTAAAAGTGCAATAACGCCTAAAAACTACATCTATTATCAATGCATCCTCTGAAAATGAAGGCTACTAGGTGCGAGCTAGAAGCTATTGTTAGGATAATGTGAATATCCATAAATTTATCTTAATGAATAAGGGGTATTTCCTTAAAAGCTCTTAATATGGTTTAAATTGTATATAATATCCAATCTAGATTGTATGTCGTGGGGGGGGGGGTGTGTGTGTTTAATTTCATCCATAATTTACCTATGCGGTATGCATGGTCATTGATTAATATGCTCTAGAGCTTAATGATAAGTCGGGAGGTGGAAGCTATTGTTAGGATGTTTTTTAATATTCATAAATTTATCTTAATGAAAAAGGGGTATTTCCTTAAAAGTTCTTAATATGGTTTAAATTGCATCGAATATCACTCCCCTCCTCCCCTAGTCTCTGGGGGATTGCAGACTAGAAGCTCCCAGTTTTCTGTAATAGATGGTTCTTTTCTGCGTATATTAACGGTAAGGCTTTTTCATCTTTTATTTTTTGACATGTTTTTTTTCTATGTTTGATTGCTTTTCAATTTGTTTTTATTTTCATTGTCTGTGTTTTCAAGTTGCTAGTTTCCACCAGGAGTAAGACACACATTTCCCCTTTATTAATATCTTGAAACCAAATACCCCCTGGAGTGTATCAAATTTGGCGGTAAACAAGCCATTCTAATGACTAACAAAAAATGGGGAATCTCAGGGGTCGTGCAATAGTTTATTTTTAGAATATGGTTCAAGATACAAAATATTGACAAAGGTTTCATCGACGACTTGCTTGGGGCGCTGTACCGTTGGAAGGGAATGACCTTTCGAGTTCTGGTGGGGTTAAGAACTATTGAAAAATGGTGTTTTGAGCGAAAAAATGAAACGCTGAAAAAAAAGAAAGGCTTTTGGGTGAAAAATGTCAAAATGGTATTATCTGCCATTGAGGGATGCGCAATCATTACGTAAAGTGTGAGCTACAAGCGGGGATTCCCCCCATGGGTTCCCGTGGTAGGGTTACGCAAAATTGCGTCAAGCATATTAGACCTGTCTGTTTGAAACGGGGTAAGTCTTATGACGTCAGTGGACTCCAAGGGGTGTGTCATGGAGTCTTACGAAGTGTGTTCCCTTTAATAGAACAGGTGACTGCACTGTTCAGGTGCGAAGGGTTGCACTTATCTGACCCTTAAAGGCGAGGGTGTGTTACGTGGTGCAACATGTGCTTTAAACGGGGGTGTGCGCTGTGATGACAGAGGGCATGCGCTATAAACAGGCGTGAGTGGTTAGGAGGCTATTATTAAAATGTGTGTATTATACGGACCACATTCCAAGTAGTTGAAACACCTGGAAATTTCGCCTAGAAACAGGGAAGAGGGTGTTTGCCGTTTGACCATGCCAAGGCGGGAATGTCGCCTAGAAACAGGTGTGCTGCGTGACGTCAGAGGACTGCGTTTAAAACTCAATGTTATTTTCCCTATCTGTGTGCTTGAAATCCAATGCCATTGTCTCTGAGCTAATTTCCCTATCTGTGCGTTTGAAAGCCAATGCTATTTTCCCTATCTGTGCTTTTGAAACCCAATGCTATTTTCCCTATGTTAATTTCCCTATCTGTGCGCTTGAAATCCAAAGCTATTTTCCCTATCTGTGCGTTTGAAATCCAATGCTATTTTCCCTATGTTAATTTCCCTATCTGGCCCTTTGAAATCCAATGTTATTTTCCCTATGTTAATTTCCCTATCTGGTCCTTTGAAATCCAATGTTATTTTCCCTATGTTAATTTCCCTATCTGGCCTTTTGAAAACAGAGTAGGGGTACTACTTCCGTAGGCCAGGGCGGCGTAGAACCTTAAGTTCTAAAATGAACTTTAGGCTATTTAGGGGAAAAGTGTCAGGAAATATGTATTCTTATTTTTTACAGTGATCCAATTCAGAGAGGGTGGGATGTTTTCCGGACTCAACCCCCTGATCAGGATTTTGGATCAGCTGCCAATACAAGATTTATGCGAAAAGTGATGAAGGTAATGAGATTCCTATCTTACATGGTTACTTTCATCGTTGTCCTTGGATGCGCAGGTATTGCAAAATCTACTTTGTTATTTATGACATCTCAAGTGAAAAAAGGAAGGCAGTATTACTGGTGTAATAGTAAGTATCAATTTCTTTATTTGCAGGTCTTTGGTAGGCATATATAGAGGAGCACTTCGTCCCTCCTCTTTGACATATTTGACAGTGATGTTTTAACAATGCTTGGTGCAGTTTCTTGTATTTATTTCACACATCATTTTTCTGTTTTTTTTTTGTTGTTGTTTTTTTTTAGCTGATCTAATGAATTTGGGTATTTCTGAGTCTGTTTACTTTATCATTTTATCTAATAGCAGAACAAAACACCGACTTGGTTACTTTGGCTCTATTTTTTTACTTAAGACTTTAAAATCTAGCTATTTTGTTGTTCTCAAATAAAAAGTGGTATTAAGTTCAAGGACGTCCGCAGAAAATTTTCAAGGGTGGGGGGGGGCAGATACCAGAATAGCGGTGTTTGGAGGAAAAATATATTTTGTGGTAAAAAAAAATAGAAAGAAGTATATCGTTGCTCAGTTAAGTATCATTTTTGAGTTTTAACCAGTTAGCTACTATGTCAAACAAGTATGGAACAGAAAAGTACCACTAATATCAGACAAACAACTGACGACCTATCACTATTAAATTAGTAAACCAAACTCCAGATATAACTTTGGTGTTAATCGAATGGGGCATTCCAAAATACGGGCGCTTCTGAAGACGGAAGATTTGTTAGATATTTTCCAGAGGAATTGTCTACACTTATCATATAGACTGATCGATTCTAGTCGTTTCACCCCCCCCCCCTCCGGCAATTACCCCCACAGAAAATACCCCCTCGGAAACCACCGGCCACCAGACTGATCATGATACCTTTAGACTGATCATATTTCAAACAGTTGAGTGGTACAAAAATGTGATTTCATACTGGTATAGAAAAACCAAGAGTTTTACTATAAAAAAAAGAATGGTTACTGTTTTACTAATATTTTTACTAAATATTTTTACTAATATTTAGCTTGACAAAATATGAGCAAAAATCAAGCCTAAACTGACTCCTGGTAGGGCACGACGCTGTATATATATAAAACTTTCTTTGTTTATTAATCCAAAATTCGGTAAGCTTTATCAAGCTTGTCGCACTATTGCTAGGGCATAAGAATGCCCTTGAAAGTATTTACTCTACACCCTAAATCGGGTTCCAGTTTTGGTCTCGTTTAGATAAATAAATAACGACCTATATTGAGTTAATCTAAGATCTAAGAATTGAATTAAATTCTGAATTGATTCTAAACAAGTTTCATAGCAGTTCTTAAAGACAAAACAAAAATAAGAAATTCTTTTTCTTTGATTAGTTGCTACACTTCTATTTTCTTCCTACTCGGGTCTAAATTGCAGGGGGGCCATGGCCCCCCTGCCTCCCCCCTCCTCCCTGCGAGCGCCCATGATTAAGTTAAAAACAATTATCACTAATTATATTAAAATAATAATAGATACAAATAAATACATTTTTTATAATGTGTCAAAGGTAATTATTCCGTAGAAAAAACTGTTTTCCTACTTTAGTAATTAAGATAGATAAGCACTTAAATGAGGCCTTGACCTTACTCACCCATCCAACCATCTAAGACAAATAGTACAGACGAACACAATCAGCCAAAATGAAGGGTCTATAGACATGGAGTATTGTCATTAGTAAATGTAAGCCATCATAAACTGAAAAGTAAAACATCTCAAATATAATGAAATACTCCCAAGCGATCACCTTCCATCAGGGCTTTTCAGAGAAATACTCAGATTACTCACCTGTCTATATGGGTTTCGGCGCATTAAATTCCTGACCCAGGCAAAGTGGCGCTCCTACTATAGGCTCTTTATGGTATCCCTGCGATAGGCACAGATTGAAATACATGCATATTAATGGCATCATCAAAAATGCATACATAGTGAGATTAGCCAAATCTTTCTTAGAATCGAACAGGCAAATGAAATTGAGACAAAACAGGTTTCAACCATTATTTTAAACGCCTCGAATTTAGTTTAAATTGTTGATGTTTCCAAATCTTAATTTGATATTAATTAAACAAACTTTTTCCACAAAATCAGATTTTCAGAGAAAGGTAAAGAACTCCATTAAACAAAAAATGAGCAAAAATAAAATCAAATAATCTACCAAGCGTGAAACTACCACAAATCAGCATCGATAAATAAATGAAACCCAAAACGAACAGAAATTACAATAATTAACCGAGTCAAACTCAAAACTAGCAGAAATTAACATAAGTTGGGCGCAAAACCCCTATGCCTTCCCAAGGCCAGAACAAAATTTGCACTTTACTGGAAAAATATAAATGTTTTTACTTTTATAACTTTACTATATCAAACAATATTAACATTTTGATTACTAAATATCAGTATATGTATATTAAACTGACAATGCACATTCATTTGTATTTTTTCAGTAAAGTGCAAATTTTGTTCTGGCACATCTTACCGATGCTTTAATCAGTCTTTCTCAAATCACAGCTTAAATTTACAACAGATTTGAGCCTATTAATGAGTTCAAAAATTCACAAGTCGCTTGCTGGAAACTGGTCTTCTTCGTTATTCCTCAAGAGAAGTAGAAATTTGGTAGAAACGAAATGGCTGTGGCGTTTCAGAACCCTTGCATAATACGAGTAGTTGAAGTATCTATTAGCCATGTATTCTTAACATAAATAATTATCAAAATTAGTAGTTTTTTTCATAAAGCGTTACTGCATACAAAACCTTAAATGCTGTATCACCAAATTTGTGAGTTATCTGGGTAAAAACTCTGAATATGAGTTTGAACTTTAAAGCTTAATATCTTTACAATGTTTTTTCCCTGTATCAGCTTTTTCACATTCGAAATACTTAAAATGGGCGACGTCGAAATTGATTGTTTTTTTTTGTTTTTTTAGATGCCTAAAAAGCCTTCTTGTATTAAACACTGGTTTTTAATAACAATTAAAAAAAATGCATTTTAAAGTTTTTTTGGCTTCCTTATGGAATATGTGACGTAGGCTAAGGTTGAATTGCTGCTTTTTTATTGCTTTTGGCTGCCCTTTTGGATATTATTCATTTTTCCTTTACGGATTCATTCAAAGTTATAGACTCGATAAATACCTAATATCAGTCAAATTATAAACTTCATCTAAAAGGAGTAAATTTATCGAATTGAAAAATACCTGATGAACACTTCACATGAGAACACTTCAATTACAATGAAAAAACAAATGCTTAATGGTTTGTTTGATATGAAGAAAAAGGAAGTTTCAGGTATTTTCTTAGATAAAAAATGAAAAGCTCCTCCGTTTTAAATATAATTAAATGAAATAATATGCAGACTGAGGTAGCTCCAGGGAGATTTTGAGATCTTCTTCCTAGTTCGCCAGTTTTTATCCAAGCCAAATGTTGGGACACATAGTATCACTTATTGAGCTTAAGCTTTGATTTCGAAATGCTCACAAAAATTACCTAGTTTAAGAAATTAGTAACAATAATTCACCTGTGGTCGAAATGGTCATAAACTCCCCTTCGACTCCCATCCTGGCTCAAAGCTTCTGTAGCGATGGTATCTATAGAAATCTCTAAAGAGTGTCTGTTTAAAATATGTTTCAAGGGCAGTTAGGGCTATTTAACCTTTTTTGATTCTCTTCAACGCTTTAAAAAAAGTGTCATTCCAAATACTAAATTTGTTATGTTTGTACATATGTATCGTCATTCTTTTTGCTATGATAAATTTTTTAAACAACTTTAGATACGTAAAAAAGTCGAGGCTTATTGTACCCTAAGGTTATAAAACTGTACACGAGTCATCCCTGAACCTCCCAAATGGAAAGTATTTACTATGGCCTGGCCGTTTAATTTAGTTTGGGCACTGGACTAAAGGCGCCATTGTCACCCGAGCGCAACGTTAGGTGGAGTTGCCGATATAGCTTTCTTCACACCAATTCGGTTTAGTGAGGATCTTCCTGGCACTTATTAATGAATATTTTCGAAGTAAACCCGCTTCTTGAAGAAGAAAAAAATCTATTGAACATATAAGTTCCGTTTTCTTTGAACGATGAAACTATGCTAGAGTTATGTCAAGTACATATCTAAAAAAGCTTGCTAATTTTTTTCAAATTTTGAGATTCTTGGCGTCCCTGATTTCAATAAAAAAAATCGATGTACTATCCCTCAGGTATACTAACTCCCTATGCCCCCCCCCCTCTGGATACTACCCTGATATGATACTATCTCAGTTTTAAATAATAAGAAAAAAGTTAACTAATTTCCACCCCTGCTTTCAAAAAAAAATCGAGGTATCAACATTTAAATATGATAGCTCACTAACCCCCCCCCCCTCTGGATACCACCTTGATAGGATGCCGTACTCTGCTTTAAATTAAAGAAAAATTAACTTTTTGGAATCCCTGCTTTCAATAAAAAAAATTCGAGATATTATCATTTAAATGTAATACCTCCCTACTCCCTCCCCCCTCTGGATACCACCTTGATAGAATACCGTATCAGCTTTACATTAAAAAAATAATTTACTTAAATAATTAACTAGGTCACTATATGCTTCAAATAAACATACAAAATAACGTTAAACCCCCTAACGTTTCTTGACAAAAAAAAATTGATGGTACGACTAAAAGAGAACAATTAGAACAACAAAAATATCGAAACTGTTCAGATAAACCACAAAGTATTGGAAAAATCAGTCATAAATCCACCGTGGCATTCAATAAGATCCAAATAATCTAATCAAAAGGGAGCACATAAAGAACCTAAATTAGGTTAGTGGCCTATGAGAAATTACAAAATACCCACCACAATGAACAAATCTCTATGGGGGGCCCTGGGTCTATCAATATATTTTAATGGGTCCCCAGAAAAAACGATTCCCCTCTGATCCTTCTCCATTTTAAAATGAAAAAAAAATAATCATCTTTTTGGCATCCCTGCCTTCAATTAACAAAAAAATGAGACGATATCATTAACAAATGATAATCCTCTATCCCCCCCTATTGACAATAATTAATAATTTATTTACGAATCATATATTTGGAATGAATGCCGGTTTGATCTTTAATCCCCTCACTTTGTACACAGCGTATTATGTTGCAAATATTTTTAAAAATTGAAGGTTTTTTTTTTTGGGGGGGGGGGGGGTTGAATAGGTGCAGAAAGAAGTTTTTTCTTTATGTACAATGTTAAAAGGTCCAACATTAAGAATCAAGCAAATCTTATCTAAAAACAGCAAAAGAAAAAAAAATTCTACATACTTACAATTCAGCTGTAGAAACAATCTACTAACTATCACTTTTAAAATCCAACTGAAGGCTGGAACTGTTTAGTAATAATTGCATTTTTTAATGCTATTCAGCATAACTAAAAAATTCTTTTCTTCGAATCATGTAAGAAACAATAATTAGTAAAGTGCACTTAAAATTATTTAAACTCATTTCATCAAGACGATACTTTTTTTGTCACACAAGAAAAACTGTGTATGTTGCTATATTTGCAGTTGCACATTGCATCTGTCTGGTTTTTATGAAAAGTAACAAAAGAGACGAAAATTAACAAACAAGAGAGTTGTGTAGAATTATGGTATGCAAAGTAATATTTGGCAGGGAAATTCACTGGTGGTAAATCGCTAGGGGTGGCACCGTGGTTGCGTGATTTTCGGGGATTTGGGGAACCCAATTTTTTTTCGGGGTAACGCATAGATTTTCGGGGAAATACCCGAAAATTCGGGGATAGTGCAAGCCCTGCTTGATTTCTAATCAGGAAAATCGAAATGCTAAACCACACGAGAAGGACAAGCTCTGACTTTGTGGTTGACACAGTAAAGAATTGCCGCAAAATTAATTTAACGTCAACCGAACGCCGCCGCCTCTGCCGGCAGCGGCACACCGGCGGCGTTGCGACACTTCAGCGGCGGTTGACCGGGCCTCTCGTCGGCGGCGTTCGGTTGATCCGCCGGCGCGGCGCCGGGGTCTAGTTTGGAAGCATAACGGGCCAATTGCATGACATTGGGAGATTGAAATACCCAATATCCCTAGAGACATAGTTGCTGGACCGTTCTACTATGCTCAACATAATGGCTGTCAAAAAAGTTTGACTGGATATGTTTCTAAAATGAATGGGCTTGGGAGAAGGGCTGCTTGCCCTCCAGTCTTTTTTTTACTCTTAAAAGGGGAATTAGAACTTTTAGTTTTGAATCGAATTAACTTCTTTAAAAGTTTCAATGATATTTCTAGCTATTATAGAGCGGCGCTGCCTATGATATTGCTTATATGCCATTTTGAAAACATGCATGCATATAGTTTTCTTGTTTAATTGAAACTCCCCCTAAACGTTCCCTAGAAGTTGCACATTAGTACCCTTAGCGTCAAAAGTTACAGTAACTGTAGGGGTAGTATTAATAGTATACACTTAGCACCTCCTGGCTAGTTCAAAATCCCCCAAAACTTACCCTTAAAGGTCTAACTTAATAATGTAAACCGTTCTTGTGATATTACTTCGGCACCTTTTCGAAAATCCACATGCCCATTGTTAGTTTTGATTTTGTTCAAAATCCACCTAAACATTGATTAAAAGCTTCACGTTAATGCTCTTAGCTTGTGTAATAACAATAACTGTAGTAGCAATAGTAGCAATATGCGCATAGCATCTTTGGTTTCTTCACATCCCCTTCAACACATGCTGAAAGTTTCAACTTATACCATCAACCGTTTTCTGAAGCATTTCTGATACGTCCTCTTGACAACATGTATGGGCATAGTTTGCTTTGATTTAGTTCCATACAGTTTCAATACATTCCACATTTTTCGCCTTAATACCCTTAGTTTTTATAGCAACAGTAGTACTAGTAGCAGTAGAATTAATTGTAGTAGCCTTAGCTTTAGTGCCAGTATTAGTAGTAAAAGTAGTAATAATAGCAGCAGTATGAGTAGTATGAGCAGTTGCATTAGGATGCAAATGTTTCCTTTGGGTTAGTTGAAAGTCCCCCATAAAAAGCCCTGTTAGTTTCAACTTCGAACACCAAACTGTTCCTGAGATATTACTGTTACGCCCTTTTTACAGCCTGCATACAGATGGCATGTTGTGATTCAGGTCACCTTCCCCCTCAAAATTCCTTGAAAATTTCAAACTAGTAGTACTAGTTTTACTAGTAGTAGTATTAATTGTAATAGCACTAGTCCTAGTGGTATTAACATGTTGCCTTTTTAGTCAGTTGAACATCCCTCTCATCAAGTTCTGGAGGTATCAACTTAATACAATTATCCATTGCTATGGCATTGCTGATATGTCCTTTTGATAACCTGTTTGTTCATATACTTGTTGAAATTTTCATCTCAATGCTCTTAGCCTTACAAGTAGTTGCACTAGAAGCTATAGTTGATGTATTAGCAATAGTAGTAGTAGTAAATGTAGCAGTGATAGTAGTATTAATAGTAGCAGGCACATACTGCCTTTTGGTCAGTTGATCATCCCCTTTTAAGCATTCTCTGAAAGTTTTAACTTAACACCCAAGTCAATTCTTAAGATACACTCTTTTGACAAAGTACATTTACATAGCGTCTTTTGATTTAATTCAAATTCCCCTCAACATTATAAATGGAGTAGTGTGGTTGCAGTAGCAGTGGTGGTAGCTGCAGTAGAAGTGGTAGCATGCAAATATTGCCTTTTTGATCATATCCCTTATCATTTCCTGAAAGTTCCAAAATAACATGCTCTGTCAGTCCTGAGTTATGGCCTTTTGGCAATCCGTATGCACATAGCGTGCTTTGATTTAGTTCAACACTATACTCAACATTCTCTGAAATTCTCACCTGAAAGCCCTTCGTCTTTTTGGAAAGTAAAGCTCAATAATATCTACTAAATGTCAACAATGAACGAATTGCCCTGAGGACTGTGGGGAGGTTAACATCCCCAAAGACATAATAACTGGACCTTTCAACAATGCTTAACAAAATAGCTCTCTTAAAATTTTAATCGGATGTGTTTGGGGAATGATAGGCTTCGGGGGGCGGGGGGATGGTTATCCTCCATTCATTTTTGACGCTTTAAAAAGGGCACTAGAACTTCCGACTCCCTATCAAATAAGCCCCATCCAATCCAAAGTTATTACGTCCTTTTGTTCCATGAAAACCTTATATGGCCCGGGAAATAACTTACAGCCCTTGCCCCCAGGCTCTGGGGGGAGGGGTCGTTTCCACCCTGAGCACATTGTTATTTGCTCTTTGGACTATTGTGAACAAAATGGCTATCTCACAATTTCAATCGGATAAGTTTGTGGAAAAGAGGATGTCAGGGAGGGGGAGGGGGATAGTTGCCCTCCATCCCTTTTGAATCTTAAAAATAAACTAGAACTATTAAATTTCCAATCAAATGAACATCCTCTAAAGTTCACACGACCGCTCTTCCCGTAAAAACTATATTTACCCCCAGGGCATAATTAATAAATCTTGCCCCCAGACTCTGGGGGGCTATGTTACCCCGAAAGGCCTTGTTAAGCAATCTTTGGACTATTTTTCGAACAAATGGCTATCTCAAAATTATATCAGC